>NW_016910297.1:677070-738583 GCF_001483705.2 Eufriesea mexicana
TTCCGGCCCAGCTTTGCCGCCGATGCCTTTCGCAACGCGCGATCATGGCCTTTTTCCGTGCCCTCTGCTAATTGTTGCCCTCTCGGCCGGGTTCGATCGACCAAAGGAATCCGGCTCCCTTTGACCGCCTGCTTATTTTTATTTCGTCAAAAGAATGCTTGCAAACGTTGGACCTCGACTAATTTCTCGCCGACGTGTTCTCGAAATGCGCCGAATTAGCTCTCCGCGTCGCTCCGACTAAAATTCGTCCGATTTTCCTCGAAGCTTTTCATTTCCGTTTGAAATCTCACCGAGTGAGATCGAATCGGAAAATTGTAAGGAGCGTGGGAGATAAATTCGGTGGATAAACAGACTCGAGGAAGAGAAGGAGTAGGGAATAAAATTTATCTTGGACGGTGAAATCGTTGACACGAAAAGGTATCGAAGTCGTGCTAGTGGAGAAGAGGGATAAAGAAATAACGCGGAGTAAACATCCATTGGGGTCACGAAACGCACGCGCGCGCGGGGTCAGTGGTACACTCGGCGGATAGTCGGACGCAGGAGCTCGCGTGACGCGAAGCACCCTTCGCTCCGACGAGACGTCGAATGAACGAAAGGCGAGAGAGTGGGCCGCGAGGCAGGGCAAAGAAGCGGAGGAAGAAAGAGGATAAATCGGGATCGGGCTCGAAATAGGTTACGAATGAACTGCGGCGAAATGAAAAGCGGAGGGAACAGGTCTGAGCCGCATTCGGATGCTGTGAATTTAATAAAAAGAAGTCGCAAGGCGGAGTCGAGCCACGCGTTAGGGGGTTAATTGGGGGTGAGCAATTAAGTGTCACGAGGGTCGCTCTCGGATGACATATTTCCGCGACATTTACGCAGAGGAAAGCCCCGTAGCACGCGAGGCGGCTGTTCAGTGTCGCCCCGCGATCCGCCGAGTGCAATAGAGGTTCCTCCACGCGAGATAAGTTCCCCGACGCGTTATACTTTTGCCCGGGACGTCCGTCGAGTGGCAGCTCGCAACGAGAACGCCGGCAATCTCCGTCCCGGGAACGCGACGAATCGAGCGTAGCAACGGTCGCGCGAGCGGCCCGCGCCGAATCCGAGCCGAATCCGAGCCGATCCCTTTTTCCTCGCGCTCGTAAAAATTTCCCGCGACTAAATTACAATCCGCGGCGTCGGGTGGCTTGTCCGTAAACTTTACGGCGTAAGCCGATACCGCAGCTTTATAGATTCTTTCGTGGTCGTGGTCTCGTAAAAAGATTCGTCGAGTAGACTTTTACGCGAGTCACTGCTCGTTCCACGAAACTTCGCTACCGTTTCCGGGAATTAAATTATTTGCTTCGCGATTATTTCACGGGGGCTATTATACCGTATTATAAAATTCGACCCTGTATCTTTGTACTATGCGATCCTTGTACGAACGCTCTTGAGAATCGGCTTCGCGCAGGCGAGTCGGTTTTAACGCGAGGGTTCTTCAAAGCTTGGAATAAATTTCGATGGTGGAAATAAAAGCGCGTAGCCGTTTCAATTTCGCCGGGATCTATTCGGGAGTACTCGCATCGACACGGGGAATTAAAATTACTCGCGAACCTGAAGGGGGGCAAAGGGGCCGCCGGGGAAGAAGTTACGAAGAAACGAATATTCGGACCCGCTGCTTTTTCCAGCGCGCGAATTTTTCCCCGAATGACGAATAAAGATTCTTCTTTTTTCCCTTTCTGCCCGGAATAAATTCACGGGCCGGGAAACGGGCGTGGAGACAGCCGGCGAGTCCTGAATATGCGAACGAGATGGCGGCCGTCGTGGCGTCGCCGTGGAAAAGGCTGAAAGGAGAGCCGAACAAAAAGCTCCTTCGCGCCAGCTGGCCAGCCTTTTTTATCAGCAGTCTGGGGCTCGTTCTTGCCGGCGAGATGTTCAAAAATCGCTTAGCCCCGGTAGATAGGCGGTCGATAAGGGAAACCACGGGGCTGATTTACGATGGAACTTTGGTTCGACTTTGCGCCACTCGGAAGATCGGTTCTCTGTTCCCTTTGTCCGTGTCGTTTCGCTACACGTTTCTTGCCGTTGGCCAACCGTTTGGCCACCGTTAATTCCAGGGTGTTTCGCCTTTCAACTCCGTGTCGCTCCTATGTCACTTCGATGGAGTGTCAAAAACGAAGAGGTTCCCCGTTCTTCTCTAATGAACATCTCATGACGCGGATCTTTCGTTCTTGTTTCCTCTTCTCTTTCCACTCAGCGAATATCCGAGTGACTATTTATTAAAATTTAGATTTAGAAGCAACGGGATGTCGTGGATATTAAAGAACGGAGGCACTATTTCCCGTTAATACGAGCTTCGTTACGCGAGGGGCGCTGATACACAGGTGGCGATGTCTGTCTTCGAAAAGCTCGTCCCGCAGAGAGAGTAGTCCCCCACTCTAGACCCTTTGGGCCTAGCTCGAACGTTCGAAGTCATAACATTCGTAAGGAAATAAACCAGACCCCCATTGACTCTGGACTCTCGATGTCTCTAGGAGTAGGAACGATATATTGGCTTCCTTTGTCGCATTTGGATGCGTTAATACAGAAGCTTCTAGACTCTTCGCGATTTATTTTTACTCTCCGTGTAATAACGCCGAGGAACCCGTTCGTGTCTGACGCTCCTCGTCTGCGAAATATTCACTCCATTACGCGGACTGTCGCAGCGTCGCGACGCGGTTCATCGCGTAAATTAAAGGAAACTCTCGGCTGGTGCGTTTTTATCGAGGAAGAATGGCGTCGGCGACCGAGCGCGGAGGGAAAATTGTCCGGGATGAAATCCGAGGCTTTCCCGTAATTTCCGAAAGAAATTTCAGTTTTCGCGTAGAAAAGAGCCACCGGAACGATCTATCGGCCGTGTTTCGCGTGCCATTTTAAGCAGGAAAGTGGTGTCGATGAAATTCCTCGCGACAAATTGCCACAAGAGCTGCTAGGTTTCCACGTCGCCTGAGCATCAAGGATGCCTGCTCTCTCCCCTTTTATCCAGACGAGGCGCGTTCCTCTCTCCCTCTTCCTCCGCCATTCGTATCACGATTCCGTTTTCGAGACACACCGACGTGCCCGGCTGACGTTACAAGGAATTCTCATAGCGTTCTTCCGCCGTTGATCCTTGCCAAGGATCTTGCCGTTCGCCGTTCCAGGCGATAAGGCTCGATTTGTCAAAGGGTCGGGATCCCCTTCGAATGTAAATAAATCCATGTCCAATTTCGCGCTCGCGCTTTCGGCTTTCGTCTCCCGACGTTCCGGGGCCACCCTCCTCCACACGTTCGCATTTTCGGAGACGTCGGCATCGAATTGTCGCGGGCCTGACATTATTACACGCTCGTCGGCACGGATGCCTCTCGAATAATATTCCCAACGATTCCTCGCGAAAACATTTGCGCGTGGTCCTCTATTCGCGGATAGAGGATGTCTCTGGAAGATGTCCAATCCCTTTTTTCGCAAATTACGTTTTAATAAATTACCACGTGTCTAAGAATAGTCCGCTTCGACGACTTTCATCGCGAATTTCGAATCGCAAAAATGGTCATTGCATATTAAGTTTCCGTACTCCACTAGCATCATTTATATTATTAATCGTAATAGTAAGCGAGTTCCGGTTACCAATATGGCGGCGTAGTGGCGATAATCGGAGACTCGAACGAAGCGTAGATCCGCGAATAGACAAAGGAGGTCCATCTTTAAATGAGGCAAACCGAGAAGCGAGCAGGAGAGTTTTATGTGGGAGACGAGAAACTACTGTAGGAGAGTAAAGTTGGATAAGCCATCCAGAATTAGAATTATTTAACTCGGCCTTCTCTTCTCCTACCCTTACTCAACAATTCCTCGCGGAGATATTCGCGGGTAGGGGACATTTCTGGAAGAGGGATCTATAAGTTCGTCACAATTGCCACGTGTCCAAGAATAATCCGCTTTGACGACTTTCATCGCGAATTCCGAATCGCAAAGATCGTCTAGGCTACCCTCTGCAGTGCCTTCGTACTCTGTAAACGCATTACATATTAAATTTCCGTACTCCACTATCATTCCTTGTATTTTTAATCCGCAATTTATTATTCGCTGTCTTACTCTCGTCGTTGATTAAGAAAACGAAGAAATTCGCGAAGCGAGGAGGGTGAACTCGATAATCGGACGATTAATACGATCATAGGGTTCTCGCCTTGAACGACAAGAAGCGAAATTTGCAACGGGATTTTCACGATTCGAAGTTTCTCCTTTTCCCCTTGACGCGAGAATTCTCGATCGCAGACAGATCGCGCGCGAATATCCTAGCGAGGAGACAGCGGCTCTAGGCAGCACCACGCCCCTTCTGAATATTTCCTCCCGCCCTGACCAAGTCCGCCGGCCTCTCGTCGTACCGTGGAATGCATTATGCACCATCCCGGTGCATAATTCCTGTACTCGGGCACGAAGAAATTCAAGCATCCGCCGCTTGAAAATTTCCCACGGTCTCCTGGGCTCGACTCCGCGGGGCGAGGCTAAGGATCCGGCGAGATGGTTCCGCCCCCGCCGCTCTCCTCTCTTCCTCGTTTCCTCAAAATTTCTCCGAGGTGCCGTTAAACGTACGGCCACGGAATTCCCTGCACGCGTCCCCCGACCCCGATCCGAATGCGCCACGTAAACCGGTAAATAGATGGCGACGATACGACATCGGGGTGATAGCAGGTCGAGGGGGTTGGGTCGACTCGCAACGGTAGATAAGAGCTCGGAAAGCGAGAAAACGCGGTTAAGAGGGGTGGTCGGCGAATAAGACGGACGGAGGAGCGGGAGAAAGTGAGTACCGAAATTACACACGGCGGAGAGAGAGATGGAATAAGAGGAAGAAGAGGGGACGGTGTAACGGGCGGAAAATGGATCGCGACCTAGGGTGCCGTGGTCTCGGGAAAACACGCTTTCCTGGTATTCTTTCCATTCGTTCGTCTCCGGAGTGAGCTCGATGCAGACCCCTCTGTTTTCTTTCGACATCCAATTTCCATAACATTAGACTGCTTACACGTAAACCGACGCGCGTTCTCCCGAGCACTACTTCGTTTAGGATCGTCGGCCAATGAACGGGCTGGTAGAACGCGTTTACGCCGCAGACTTTTCAGATAACCTAGGCGTACAGGGGTGACTCGAGCTTTTATACCGGCTCGTTTCGGGGGATGAAAGTGTGGCGATGGAACCGACGCCGGCCGCTTTCTTTTTCCCGGCTCTTTTCACTGGAAATCGACGAACAGTCGCGCCGCGGTTTCGAAACGAAAGGAACGAGCGGCAGTGGAACAGGTCCGCGCGCGGTCAGACCCGCGCGCTTTTCGCCTACATTTTCCCTTGTCTCTCTAATTCTTTCTCAACCTTCGTGCACACGCGCTTCACGGGTTTGCGGAAAACACTTTTAGCGTCTTTAAACAAATTGTTGCCCGTATTTTATGCCGTACGAAAAGCTCGGACGACGGGTAAACCGACCGGCGCGTCCGCCGCGCGCTCGAAATATTTAAGTCTCATATTTCCACGTTAATAACGCGAATTTTCTTAACGTTTTAAATAGCACGCGAGATAAACCGGCTGCACCGTAGCACCGCGAATTCATTTACGTTGCATAATTGCGGCACGCAGACAGTGGCCGTATCTCAGCCGGCACGGAATAACAATTTCCCGCTGTAATCCGAAGCGGAACGCGAGGGGTAAACGATTCTTACGATCGTGGCGATCGCAGGGATCACAGGGATCGCGCGTGTCCGTCTGGGAATGAAATCGTCGATCGCGGACAAGTGGAGATCGAGCGAGAAAAATTGACTCCCGATCGATCTGCCGCGAACTTTGCGACGAACGTTGGCGAAAAACCGAGGAATAATTTTCCACCGAGCAAATTCTTGTACCTCACAATGGAACCTTGGGACAAAAGCGTCCGAATCACCGCGCGTAATTGCGGCGTTGGCAGTCTCTTCTAATCCACGTGACAGCGTCCCCGTTGGAACCATAATTCCCGCCTCTTTGTGAAAATGGTCGCAGGTTTTGTCACGCGACGGCTTATCTCCGTTCCCTTTCTTATTTCCCTTCCTATACTGCAGTTTCCCCGGAGAAACACGGGAGTAGTGGGACCGGAAGCGGCCGGATCGCGCTGGCAAATCCTCGCGGCGGCGGCTTCTTCGCTAAATCCTCGCGTTCCCTGGCCGCAGGAAAAGGGAAAAGGTTTGTCGAAAACAGGAATCTAATTGCCGGATCAAGAGATTTGCTCCGCGCATTCTTAACGACCCTCGTTTTTCCTGCGGAAGACAGAAATCGGGAGTCGATCTCTCTGAGATCTCTTCCGAGAAAATTGCTATTTTGCGAAATACTTTTTAACATAGAGTAGAGAAATAGTCGACGATGATCTTCGTCCCTTTAGAATCTCGGAAATCTCTTCCCACTGTTCACTATCTCACGTGAAATAGTGACTTACCGAAGGGTATTATACCTTTTATTATTAATAATTTATAAAAATTACTATTAATAATTAATAGAAAATTACGCATACACGCGTTTCGATGTTCGTCGGTGACTGCGATATCGACGATCCACGACTTCGATATACAATTTATTCTGCGAGGGTAGGAGAAGGGAGGGTTGGGTTAAAATGACACTATCACTCGGTGGCCGACTGTACTTTATTCCGTTGCATACGGTATTCACACGTCGCTGTCGTCTCTCACGTAAAACTTCGAAGTCCGCTTCTCGAGCTGCCCTTTTAACCCTTTCGGGCGTCGTCGCGAAGTCTCTCACGTAGAACGAAGCGATCTGTCAAAGATGGAAACATCACGATCGCGCAGTCTTTAGCATTCGGTCTTTCGACGCGAGTCTTTTGAAAAAAGAAAAGAAAAGGAAACACTGACCATCTCAATGAAGCTTGCAAAGAGAGCTAAGCGGAAGGATAGCACTTTTCTTAATTTTTTAGTCAATTGTTATGGCCGGTGACTATAGTCATCCATAGCAGCGAAAGGGTTAAAGGTGGGTCTTCTTTGTTAATCCACCGCGAAGATCAAGCGGATCGCCGCTTCGTTTTGAGGCTTCGGTTATCATGCTACGTGCTCGTCGCTCACGTCGCCTTATCGGTAACCGGAGCTCGCATACTCTTACATGCTCTTAAAATTCCACTCTTATATATATATACTCTGCGTGGTGCGCCAGTAGCGCGACTCAATCGATAGCGAAACGCCAGGGCGATCGTCGCAACCGGTATCAGAAATCGAAGCAGAGAACACGCGTGCTTTTTCGGGAAAGCTCCGTGATCCGATTATCGCGGTGTACCGGAAACACACCTGAGATCCACTTGGTCGAATAGATTGAAGTCGCGGAGCCGTTATCGATGGGCCACGTAATTGTCCTTACGGTTAATTCGCGTCGTGGTCGCGACAGATTCGCGAAAGATTCGCGAAAGATTTCGCGAAATCGAGTGTGCGTGTTCACCGGGGGTAAGATGATTTGTTGGGTTGCGCGATGGCCGAGAGGCTCATTTCTCATCCCCCGATCGTTTCGGTATCTTCAAAACCCAATAAATCCGTCCTCCGGTAACTAGAAACTCTCGAGACCGTAGAGTGCCTTCTGGAAATCCGATCTTCAAACCAGTTCTTTCTGCTTTCTTTTTCAGAACCTGAAGAACCAGATCATGACGACGAACGTTTGGGTGGAACAAGTGAGTACCACGATATTTTATCTACCGATATTTCATCCCTCCGGGTCGAATTAGTCCTTCTTATCCGTTACATCTCGGTACCCGGGATCGCGTCGCAATTAACCACGAGTCCTTTTCCAACCGGGAACAGGAACTAGCCGAGGTTAAGCTTGCTTTGGAAAAGCTCGTCGAATTAGCCCAGTAAAGGGCGCAGTCGCAGGGTCGAAAGAACAAACCTCGCGGAGCAAAGGGACAAGTTCGTTTGACGGTTGAACTGCAGGTTTCGCGGAAATTCGTCGGTTTGGATTAGGTTTCGTTCGTTGGAATGAAATATGTGGGCCCGTTTCCATCTGCGAATTCGCGTAGTCGAACGCACCGCGCTCTGGCCTGCACTCGACGAACCGTGTCAATCCGATCGAGTTCGCGGTGCGATTCCAAGGTATCCGTTGGAAGAGAGGTCGCGGGACCTTGCCACGTCGAAATCCGCGCAAACCGGTCGTTCCGGATGGAAAACGATCACCGGAGAAGTAGTGGAAACGCGATTTCCTTTGGCGTTACTATGGCCGGACGAGAGAATGGGAAAAGCGGGAAATTCGGGCAGCGAGCGTCGCTTTGACCGGCTGGATATCTCCCCTTTCCGCCAGGGTTTGGAATTTCAAAGCAGACGAATTTCGTTCGCTGTCTGTTGACGACGAAATCCGAATCGCGAAACGCTAGTCGATCCTTATTGACATACCACTTCTCGCGAGCCTCCCTCTTAGGCCTGCTCCATGCAATTCTCCGGCTGCAGACACTTTTATCTCCGCAGTCACCCTCCCCGTGTTTTCACGCCGAATTTTCCCTCCGCGTTTCCCTTTCGACAGCTCGGCGACGACGAGAGCCGGCACCCGCGTGTCTCCACTGTCTCGCCCATGCGAATCTCGCGCGTTTTGTTAGGCTCAGGCGTGCAGGGGTAGTTTCGACGATATTCGGCGACTCTGAAGGGTGCGAGAAGTCGGATACAAGGCTAGTGGAATTTTCTGGAAGCGGTATCTCGCGAGATTTAGATTTCGATGGTGGATAATAGATGCGATACAGTGACCACGAATCGCGATGGAAATTAGGGTTGCGGTAGTTTCGACGACTCTAGAGGGTGCGAGAAATCGGACGCGAATTAAACAGAATTTTCTCGAGGCGTTACTTCGCGAGATTTACATCTAAGTAATGGATAATAGATGCGATACAGTGACCACGAATCGCGATGGAAATTAGGGTTGCGGTAGTTTCGACGACTCTAGAGGGTGCGAGAAATCGGACGCGAATTAAACAGAATTTTCTCGAGGCGTTACTTCGCGAGATTTACATCTAAGTAATGGATAATAGATGCGATACAGTGACCACGAATCGCGATGGAAATTAGGGTTGCGGTAGTTTCGACGACTCTAGAGGGTGCAAGAAGTAGGAGTCGAGTTAAACGGAATTTTCTCGATGCGTTATCTCGCGAGATTTAGATTTCGATGGTGAATAATAGATGCGATACAGTGACCACGAATCGCGATGATAATTAGGGTTGCAGTAGTTTCGACGACTCTAGAGGGTGCGAGAAATCGGACGCGAATTAAACAGAATTTTCTCGAGGCGTTACTTCGCGAGATTTACATCTAAGTAATGGATAATAGATGCGATACAGTGACCACGAATCGCGATGGAAATTAGGGTTGCGGTAGTTTCGACGACTCTAGAGGGTGCAAGAAGTAGGAGTCGAGTTAAACGGAATTTTCTCGATGCGTTATCTCGCGAGATTTAGATCCGACTTGTAAATAATAAACATTGTACAATGGCTACATATCGTGATGATAATTATTAGGGTTGCAGTCGTTTCGATGACTCTAAAGGGTGCGAGAAATAGTATTCGAGTTGAACGAAATTTTCTGAATAAATTATCTCGAGAGATTCAGATCCGAATTGTGGATAATAAACGTCGCACAGTGGCCACAAATCGTGATGGTAATTATTAGGGTCGCAGTCGTTTCGATGACCCTAGAGGGTGCAAGAAATAGGATTCGAGTTCAACAGAATTTTCTCGATACCTTATTTCGCGAGATTTAAATTTCGAGGCTCGAATGTTGACAGAAATTAGGGCCGCAGTGGTATCGTTCGGTAACACCGTGTAACGGAAGAGGGTGCAAGAAGCCAGGTGCAAGTTGGAAGGAATTTTTTCGACGCGTCTGCCGGAATGGGTGGTGGAGCAACTGGCTGGCAGCCTGTTGGTTTTTCGTGGCTATTCTTCTCCGTTGGCTCCGGCCACCAGCCGTTTGTCCGCGTCGATAGATCTCGCGCCTCTTTTTCTCGCATCTGTCCGATGGAGGAGCGGGCCGAGGACGCAGCACACGGAGGGGAAAAGTGCGATGTCGGCCAGGATCGTCTGCCAAGCGAAGTGGCTGTCCTTTATCAGTCTCTCTGAGAATTGTTTGCCATTGTCGGAGACGGCAAAGGAAGTCGAAGCTTCTCCCGGCTTCTTTCGGAATTCCACCGTACGCCGATAGAGTACGTAAACAGTGGTGTGTGCGCTTACAGGGGTTGGCGCGGCGGAACGTTTTAGCCCTGTTGACTCGAACCGTCGTCGCGATGGACGACCGTGGTCTTTGTTTCTTCGTCTCGACGGAGTTGCAGTTGTTTCCTCGATCGCCGTGGCATCGATCTTTGATAACTTGCCCGTCGGCGAGGTCTCCGCTGAGTTTAGACGAAACGCGGGCAAAGCCAATTCCGAGTCCTTCGCGGCGGAGGGATTAATTGGAATTCGTTGGACGGTCAAAGGCAGGCTGCAAAGCGGAGAGTTCTGTTCCATCGAGCACCAGCCTTTCTCACAGCGTATCGCGGTTCTTATGAAAATCGGCTTCCGATACACTTTGCCAACTTCGTGCTCGATTTTATCAAGGTCGTTGAATCTCGATCCAGGCCCGTTTGTTCCGGCCGCGTTGCGGCCAAGGAGGAAGCGAAAATTGCCCCGATGATATTTAGATAGGGATACAATTCCGACGAGTTTTCCCTTCCCTCGCTCTTTGTGCTCGTGCATCGGGACTCGTTTATGTTTCGACAATGGAGAACACGGTTACGAGATCCCGCGATTATCCTCCATTCCTCTAACCAACTGTTCGCAATGCGAATACTCGAACCGAGTAACGACGAAGGCACGAGAATTCTTTCTGTCGCGAGAAACGAGTTTCTCGTGTCCCTTTATTCCCTTTACTACCGCTCGCCAAGCGATCGGGGATTTAATAGAACGAGTGGCTCGGACAACTAAGTTTCCACGCTGCTCGTGCTCCGATCTCGGGAACCGGTTGTTTAATAACTGGAATGCGGAAGAAACGGATTTTCTTAGAATTACGGGACGGAAAGCTCGTCCGGTATCGTCGAGGAGCTTACAAATGGCTGTACCCTCCGTGGAAAAATTCGATACCCGATTCTAATCGTGGAAAAGTGGCGGTGGATATAAAGATTGACTCAGTTAGGAATGCCAGAATGTAGAGATCTGTGAAAATCGTCTCGTATAACGAGATTCCAATTTCGAACGGGGGGTTAAGAAAGTTTTCTACGATCGTTTCTACCCCTTCTTACCATGAAGCCTCGATTTCGTTCGCGTGGTCTGAAAGGAACGGTGGACTCGATACAGCTTTAACGCGACGGCTGGTTAAGCTCGAATAACCGTCGACCCTTGCAGCTTCTCGAGAAGCAAACAGCCGAATCTCTGTAAAATCGGCCGCATTTATTCTAGCGTCCCGGCATTGTTGGTAGGAGCTGGCGTATCTCTCGCTTCCAAGCGCTTTCACGACCGATCGTAGGTCCTCACTGTCTTCTTCCACACGCTCGATTAAGATTCCTTCGTTCCCCATGGCTGCTCCGGCAACCCCGTGGTTTCTTATCGCCTCGAAAAGGGTCCGTCGTTCCGTCGTTCCGAACGCGGAACGTAATATTTTCCCTACAGGGTAATCCGGAAGCTGGTCGTCTGGTTCGGCACTCAAGACAGTAACGATCGAACGTAATTGCCGACATCATTGCCGCAGAAATCCCATTACTTCTCCATTCGCGTAACCGCGCCAGCGTTCGAACTCGAGAACGCAGCGGGAACGGCGGACCGAGTCGCGTAATTTCATCGGTGAAAAGGATATTTAAGGGCAATTTCGGATAATCTCGTTTCCACGGTTTATTCCGCCTCGAAAATTAATGCCGCCCCCACTGGCAGTCCTCCAGTTCCACGTCGAAAACACCCTGCGTTTCTACCAATCGTAGATTCCAGATCCTCGTTACCTTTCCGAGATGGATCGATTGCCGATCTTTACCGACGAGAAACGTTATCGAGACGTGCACCCTCTGCGAGGTTCGTTGTATGTCTTGTCGTTCCTACGGTGCTGTCGATTGGTATCCTCATCTTGGAATTCACGATTCTCTGATTTTTTAAATAGACCTAAGAACATTTTATGGAATTCTAATTTTTCTTGTATTCTAAACTTCACTCGATGAAGATGTGGGGGCCCCACCTCACGGGATTCGTTGTATGTCTTGTGGTTCCTACGGTGCTGTCGATTGGTATCCTTATCTTGGAATTCACGATTCGTTGATTTTTTAAATGGTTCTATAATTATTTTATGGAATTCTAATTTTTTTTGTATTCTAAACTTCACTCGATATAGATGTGGGGGCCCCACCTCACGGAATTCGTTGTATGTCTTGTGGTTCCTACGGTGCTGTCGATTGGTATCCTCATCTTGGAATTCACGATTCTCTGATTTTTTAAATAGACCTAAGAACATTTTATGGAATTCTAATTTTTCTTGTATTCTAAACTTCACTCGATAAAGACGTGGGGGCCCCACCTCACGGGATTCGTTGTATGTCTTGTGATTTCTACGGTGTTGTTGATTAGTATCCTTATCTTGGAATTCATGACTCCTTTATTTTTTAAATACATCTGTAAATATTTTATGGATATCTAATTTTTCTTCTTCTGTTCTAAAATTCGCTCGATAGAGATATTAGAGTCCCTCACATTTACGGTTCGTTGTATGTCTTGTGGTTTCTAGGGTGCTGTTGGTTGGTATCCTTATCCTGGAATTCACGATTCGTTGATTTTTTAAATAGACCAATGAACATTTTATGGAATTCTAATTTTTCTTCTATTCTAAACTTCACTCGATAAAGATGTGGGGGCTCCACCTCACGGAATTCGTTGTATGTCTTGTGGTTCCTATGATGCTGTTGATTGGTATACTTATCCTGGAATTCGTGATTCGCTGATTTTTTAAACGGTTCTATAAATATTTTGTGGAATTCTAATTTTTCTTCTATTGAAAAGTTCACTGGATAGAGATGTGGGGAGCCCCCCTCGCGGGATTCGTTGTATGTCTTGTGATTTCTACGGTGCTGGTGATTGGTATCCTTATCTTGGAATTCATGACTCCTTTATTTTTTAAACAGATTTGTAAATATTTTATGGATATCTAATTTTTCTTCTTCTATTCTAAAATTCGCTCGATAGAGATATTAGAGTCTCTCACATTTAGGGTTCGTTGTATATCTTGTGGTTCTTACGGTGTTGTTGGTTGGTATCCTTATCCTAAAATTCACGATTCGCTGATTTTTTAAATAGACCTAAGAGCATTTTATGGAATTCTAATTTTTCTTCTTCTATTCTAAAATTCACTCTACAGAGATTTGGGGTCTCACTCTCCCTTTTACCGTGGGTTAGTTTTTTCATTTGACTTGTTATTCCTTTTGGCTTCTTGATGGCCACTTAATTCCTAGTGGCCGTCTTGCTATGATAAATAGCAGATAGAAGAACGCGAGGAAGGGATGCGTTTCGTTCTGGGCCTGCTAGTGGACTCGTCGCTAAGGCTTCCTAGCAGGCCGTGCCTTAGAGGGGGGGATACTTAGATGACATAGGAATTTGTATTTATGGGAGTAACAGGAAACCTGGATCCTGTGAGGGTGCAAACGTTGGTCGCTACAGAGACGCTCGACCCTCGTGGAAATCTTTTTGGCCGCACGCGTAACTCCGATGGAAGACGATCGAAGTCGTTCTGTCACGGCCTGCCAGGCTTTTCCAAGCTATTCGCGTCCCGAGGCGGCGGAATAAGCCGGCAATCCTCGTACATCGGCTCTCGCGGCTGCGAATTTCCTCTCTTTTCGCGAATCCTGTCGAAAATTCAACCGAGTGCGAGGGAACAGGCTCGTGACGTTGCCGCGGAAATACGCAAATTTCCAGATATCCTCGAGTTTAAAGGGTTACGCGACAGCTCGACGGCCTCGTCGTCCTAGATCGAGCGCAATTTTGATTGCTCCGCCAGAAAGCTCGGAGCTTCCCGCTCCGAGGCCGATGGCTTTCCGATAGAACGCGACACAGCCTCGCGATAAGGCCGTCGAGCTTGGGCTTTAGGTTAGGTTCCAGCGACAACCACTCGCTATCGAACTCTCGTTTGCGTACTCGCCGTCGCTATTTTTAAGCACCGTTGCCCTGTTCCGTAATTAACGCGTCTTCCTTCATCGATCTCTTCTCCGCGGAATTTTCGATCGCCTACTGCGTCGTTGGAATTCATCCGTTCTTCTCCATAGTGAGACACATAGTGTCTCACAAAATTTAATACGTTGCACTTTATTTATTCATTTATTTATTATAGCGAGGTAAATTCATCCCTGTATAAAGATAAGACACGTATCACTTTACGCAGTACCTATTTACGCAATTCAATTTTTCGAATTTTCGAATTCTGTATAATTTCTCGACATGCTTATCAACGTCATCTTCTTTCAGATCAAATAAGTTTCCTAATCGGAAACAAGATGATCCTTAACTCTAGATCCCCAAAGTCTCCATACCCTAAGTACTCGAATTATACTTGGTGCAATATTTACGCCAGGTAAATTCATCTCTGCATAAAAATAAAACACGTATTACGTTGCACAGTACCCATTCACACGATTCAATTCTTTATCAAATCGTCTTCGAATTTTATATAATTTCTCAAAATACTCGTTGACGCCATCTTTTTGCAAATTCAATGTACTTCTTAATTGAAAACGGGATGATCGTTAACTCTAGATCCGCAAAGTCTCCATACCCTAAGTACTCGAATTATACTTGGTGCAATATTTACGCCAGGTAAATTCATCTCTGCATAAAAATAAAACACGTATTACGTTGCACAGTACCCATTCACACGATTCAATTCTTTATCAAATCGTCTTCGAATTTTATATAATTTCTCAAAATACTTGTTGACGCCATCTTTTTGCAAATTCAATATACTTCCTAATTGAAAATGGGATGATCGTTAATTCTAGATCCGCAAAGTCTCCATACCCTAGGTATTCGAATTGTACTTGGTGCAATATTCACGCGAGGTACATTCATCTCTATATAAAAATAAAATTCAATTCAATTTTTTATCGAATCCATTTTCTTTCAAATTAAATAAGCTTCCTAATCGGAAACGCGATGATCGTTAAATCCGGATCCGCAAAGTCTCCGTACCGAAAGTACTCGAAGTGCACTTAGGATAATACTATCGGTAATAAAAATACCTTCCCGTAGGAATGTTGCAAGTAGGCGTTGGCTACCAACGCGACAGGGAACGTATATACATATTAATGCCGCCCTTGGACGAAAATATCGCAGCCACACTCACTCCGGCGCTCGCACCCGAGAATTCTTCGTCTATTTTCGCGGCACGGGGTTTATTATAGCGGATTCCCTGCCCGGGAGAAAGCCAGCGCCATCGAGTCGACGCGTAAAAAGCTTCCGAGAACGTTCGGCAATCTTGTTTTCACTCGGCGAGGGTGAGGAGGAATAAAATACGGTCCGCGGTAACTCGAGAGCGATATCCATTGCCAGCGTGGAAGACTAACAAGCCGCATTTGTCAGGCAGTTTCGAAAGCGATATCCAAAGCAGTTTCCCTCGCGTCGCCTCCAAGCACCGTCGTTCAATTGGCGTCCTTCTTTTTTCCCTCCTTTCCACCCAAGCGTCGCCACGACCGGTCGCGACTTTACGACCCCGTACGGCCACCCTGTATCGGCACGCTTCTCGCCGCGTAATTTATCGTCGCGACGAGGGGAATAGGGAATTTTTACGGGCCACCGATCCAGCCTCCTGATTTCTATTAGTCTCCCTACCCCGCGAGATCGTGAGAATTCTTTGTGTTTTCAAAATTACCACGGAGAAAGGAAGGAGTACGAAGGGGGATGATTTTCAACGCGACGAGGATTCCTCGCTATTGTTTTAATTAGAAGGGTGGCAGTGTGAACAGATTCCGAAGAGATTTTTCAAAATTACGACGATTGATGACAGGAAAAGTGAAAAAGTCGATGGATCGAGACGAGGATTCTTCAGGATTTTCACGGAGGCGAAGGGTGGCTTCCTGAGGAAATTTCGGTCATTTAATTTAACGAGTACACCGCGTGCCACTCGCAGCGACCAAAGCGTTAATTGCTTCGACTCGATTGAATCGACTCTGCGCCGTGCACGGTGTAATCAAGCGAATATATTCCGCCAATGAGGGCTCGCCGTTGCTAGAGCCGAGCGCAAAGGGTTTATTGGCCTGGCAATCATTTTTGAGGCTTCGCGAAATGAGTTCCCCTTCGCGCCTTCGTCGCTGTTTCCCTAAATTCCCCGCCTTACGCTTCGATTTGAAAAAGGAAGAAAAATTTCGATCCTCCGCAAATAATTTTTGCCTCGCTGTAAAAATCTCGAAGGAGCGACCGGCCTCGGCGAGCGTGGTGAGCCTAATCGATTTAGAGGAAGTCCACGGGAATCGTGCGCGGAATTTTTGTCGGATCGGCGAAACTTGGCTAATTGCGGCCGGAATAATTCATGCCGGCGAAAATCAATACGTCTCTGGAAACGTTCCGCACATGTGTGTACCTTTACGAGCACCCCTTAATTCCCTCTCGGCCGTTTAAACCGTGGGACCGACCGATTTAATCGAATCCCCGAACTTTCTTGGGAGGGCGGAGCGACGAAGCAAACGCTGGATTGCACGGGGTAATTGTTGGCCCGTGTATCTTTGATCGCTAAAAAGGCTGGGCAGAATTCCGGTTCGTTAGTCGAATATTAATCGAGGAGCTTCCGGTGCGTTGGAACGTTGTTAAAAAGAGAGTGGGTCGGAGTCAGCCGGGAACGCATCACGAGATTTTAATTCGTCCACCGTGTACAGCTCGTTCGGCAAATGCAATTATTTACAATCATCGAATTCATTGACAAACAGGACGCGAAGCTCGATACGTGTATATATATATATAGGTACCTCCTGTATCGATCGTTATCGTTTCAAGCCGACGCCGGTGCATACGTGCAGTCGATTGGTTTTCTACCAATGTCGAGGAAAAATGGCGACTAGGACGACGACCTTCCGGTATTCCGTCCATCTTAAAAACCCCGACCCTGTCTTTGCCGAAGAATTAGCGTGAGCATGCCACAAACTATGACCCAGGGATACCTCGAGGCAACTTTGGTTCGCGAGATTCCTCGGTAGAAGATACGCAAGATGTCGGCCCCGGGTACCGAGCTACCCTCTCGTGAATTCTTCGCGATCCTGCGACCAACCCCTCGATCTCGCCATTTCCATCGCGCAAACATTCGCGAAGTTGGCCAAGAGGGAAGGAAATTGTTCCTTTATCTCGCGATAATTCGCTTCTTGGCCCGTGAGATGGCGAAAGAATCGAGCTCGAAAGCGTCGAATGGAAAGGGACCGGTCGGATAAAGGAAACTCGGTTGCGGCCGCCCCCGTCGCCGTGTCTCGCGATTCTCTGCCAGCCGATGAAGCTCGAAATAAGAAACGGAAGGAGGGTAAAAGGCTCCGCGATGGCCGGGTCGTAATTACTTTTCCACCCTCTTAATCCGTTCATCCCGCTCGAACGGTGAAAAGCGAATCCTCGCCGCGAGTCTTGCCTCCTTCCGGCCAGGTCCCGATCGGTTGTTGAACCTCTGGCAGCCAATTATCCGGTCCGCGCGAATTTCTCGAGGGTGGCTGCGGCCGGGGGTGGGCTATTCCGGGGAACGTGCAAGCGATGACGTCGATGAAAGCGCGATGGAAGCGCGATGGAAACGCGCGATCGGTATTGGCTTCGTTCGACACCGCGTGCAACTGTGCGAAAGTTGCCACGAACGTTGGCTCCTCGTCGCGAGTATTTTTAAGAGAGACAGCTGATGGAGAGCTCGCGATGATTTCACGCGTTTCCGCTTTGTCGTCGCGTCCGATCGATAGCGTTCTAACGGAGAGCGTGACTCCGGAACGGGGACGATACTCGCATTTGCAAGAAGAGGGTTAGGTCTGCGAGGATTTTCGGGGTTATGGGGATAATTGAGCCATTCACGGGCCGCAGCCATTAGTTTCGCTTGGTTTTTCCGAATTTCAGCGCAAAAACACTCGATCGATGCTTCACTTTGTATACTTGCACTACGCGGTTTTAATTTGCACGCGTTCTCGCGTGTAAACTGGGTTGCCCTACGGGCAAAATTTCTCGTCGCTGTAAATATGCCCTCGAGAGAGAAAGAATACGCGTAAATAAATAAATAAATGCTCGAAATTAAAATTCTCCCTTCCTTTTTACGAATTGGATCGATTTGCCGAACGAGTGGCTAGATTGTCCAGAGGACAGCGAACGATAATTCGGTTAGAAGAGCGAGGAATTTCGGCTACGCGAGAAACTCGCGGCTATTTTCCAGAGTGGCAAGTTGCTCGCTTTCGAAGGGAATTATTAGTTCACCGGCCCGTGGAGGCTAATCTAATCAGGATTTGTCCAAAGTTTCGCAGTCGCTGTTGCACGGTTATCGACGTGCTTCGACCTCGTCTTCGCGATCGATCCACCGTCCCTTGGTGAATCGTTGGACTCGGGGTATAACCTTAGAGATCGAAGCATCCACGGTGGATGATCGCGCGACTAAAATACGTTTCCTCGATCCATCCTGTCCGCTTGGACTCCGTTACCATGACGTCGAAAGGAAAATAAACGCGACTTATTTTTGCGTTGTTTCTGCTTGCAGGAGTGGAACGATTACAAGCTGAAGTGGAACCCGGATGATTATGGCGGTGTCGACACCCTCCACGTGCCGTCGGAGCATATATGGTTGCCGGACATTGTTCTTTACAACAAGTAAGTCGATCTAATCCCGTCTGGTCACGCGACTCTTTCGCCACGGTAAACCCGACGACGAGTAAAGTCGAATTAAAGCCCGCGTGCCAAATGGAATCTCGATATCCGTTTATCTCGAGACAACAGTGGAAGCCCCTCGAGACGACTCGAGTCTCGGAGAGTGGACAACGAAATTAAGAACATAAACGATGGTTACCGTTCCAACCACCCTCGTTCCGACGAAGGGCGTCGCAGGGCGTCGCGTTGCGTCCGATGGCGTCGGATGGTCCCCGTTCACCGGTAACAACCGATCAAATATACGAGCGTGGCCGAGCAGCGCAATTTGCCGCGCGACGTCTTGCGCGAAACCGGGTGCAAGCCACCCTGCGGACGCAATTTCTTCCCTCGAACGATTTTATTTTTACAACCGGAAAGGGCCGGATTAAACAGCTGTTCGATTCGTTCGCTGTCGCGGGATATTACGCGAGCCCGATACTCGTACCCGTTTTAACCGTTCCTTAACTTCCGTTCGCTGTAATTTATATCCCTGTCCTGGGTTGGCGATAAAACGCGGCGATAAAGACCGAGGGTTCGCGTGAACCGATAACCCGATACCGAAACCGCGAATTAAGAAACGATGGGAAAATAACAACGACCAACGTTAATATCGGCCATTTTATCGCGCCTCTGGTAATCGAGCAGCAACGAAATAGTTCAACGCGACAGCTAGCCAGGGATAACGATCGACATGGAAGAATTACCGAAATCAGGATAGGGAAGGTACAACGAGATTACCTTCGCCACTCGCGTAGCGAACTCACGTACGATGGTCCAAGAAATAACGCAGTGAATTATCGTTTGAAGGGAGAGAGAGAGAGAGAGAGAGAGAGATATCCAGGTCGGGATATTTCAGCCGTTCTTTCGTGTTAATCTCGCCCTGCTTGATCCCTTTTCCCCATTCTTTTCCCGTAGCGTATCGGGACGCAGTCACGACGCGTGGCGTCGTCCGTCACCTTGGTCCGGCCATGCTTCATAGGATTTTAGTGGAAAGTGCAGAACACGGTATCTCGTAAACCGCGACGGAATATTCCGCGCCGGTACGTGACGTTTCCAGCGGAGAGCCCGCTAAGGCCATTTTGAAAATCCACGGCCGAAACGGGACACACGAGCTCCGCGTATTCTGGCCGGCTAACGCTGAGAAATAGGATGTACTTCGCCCCGAGGACGACACTTTTACGAGGACGTAGGGTCGAGTCGCCACGACGCCATTCTTGTAGCCTAGATGGCTCCCGACCGACTTCGTACGTGGTTACCCTATACGGATTCCTCTTGCTGCGAGTGGAACGGGGGGATCGAACACTGCTGGATTGGTTCAGGGAAAATTAAGTACAGTCGGGGGGTCGTGGTTATCCGCTACCGGATTATCCGCAATGCTCGATCGAACGATACTTTTGCCTCGATTATTCAGCGGCGATTGTCTTCTTCCCGATTATCGAGCAATAGAAATATCGAACCGTTGGTTAACACTTTGACTGCCACGCACTTTTTACATGGTACGCTCAGGGCACCACGATAATAATGAGTTATCGAACGATATCGCAAAGAAGATATAATTGTGGAAATTATTCATGCTTTTTATTCACAATTCTCTATTTATTTACGTTCAGATTTTGTTCGTATTTTCAAAATCTGATTGGAATAAAATAAATATAAATTTTAAATATTAATATCGCTGGACATTGGTGTCCACCGTGGCCCTACTGAGGGGACAAGCACCGGTCATTGATGACCATTATGGCAGTCAAGGTGTTATCGTAAACGAAGAATTGCCAAAATTTCAACTCGACTATATTCTTTCATCGTTCTATAATTTCGCAACTTCTTTTCACTCGTACGTGTATATAGGATATTTTTGTGGTTCGAAAATGAGTGAACGGAAATATTGGGCTTTCTTCCTAGACGAGGGATGAAGAACAGGTCTCGGGTTCAGGTCGAGCGTTCAGGGTAACATTTAGAATGCATGTGGAAGAACTATTTCGTTCGAGTCCTCGATGTTCGCGTCCTTTCACAAACGCAAACTAGTTGACAAGATTTGTAAAATTGTATTTAATATAATACAAAAGCGAATGTGTTTGAGGTGCCGGTTCTCGGTTCGTCTCTACCCGAATTCACGTGTCTTGGTGTTCCTATAAAATAACTTTTTTTACTCTTCATATTCGCCAATCAAACATATCCCTACGTGTATTACATTTGGAAGCAATGTTACGCTGAATAGGTTAATTTGCAGGTATATTTAGTCACGCATACTTCATTTCGTGTATTTCGTATATTACAAAATATATTACCGCATTATCCACGATTGTATTTTGAATTATAATCTCGATTTGTATCGCTGCGCGTGTGTGTATAGTCCAATTATCCGGCATATTTGATCATCCAGCGCTGGCTTAGTCCCGAATGTGCAGGATAATCGAAATTTTACCCTGCGTGATTCCGACTTGCCTATCGACGAGAATATTGGTCATTCGCGATGTACGTCAGTTTAAATTTCATCATTGGACCAGGATAGTCGCTTAGAATTTCCGGAAATATCAGACCGTGTAAGGCTCTCGGTCTATGCTGGAGTAGCTTCGAGACGGGCCAGGTTTACGACGGCCACTTAACGGTGAAAGC
The DNA here is from genome assembly GCF_001483705.2 of Eufriesea mexicana. Taxonomy (NCBI): domain Eukaryota; kingdom Metazoa; phylum Arthropoda; class Insecta; order Hymenoptera; family Apidae; genus Eufriesea; species Eufriesea mexicana. The sequence continues at coordinate 698,475 of NW_016910297.1, forward strand.
TTGGGAAAATCTTGGATATGTTCCATAGACGTGTCGACTACCCGTTAAGTAACCGTTGAGGGTGAGGTCACCGCTAACTTAGACTCGCCCTCTCGATATCTGGCAGGCACAACGTCAGCAGGGTCTCGACGACAAGGTCCGTGACGCGAGGGTAGTCACCCTTCTCCCAAAGAACGAATAATCTTGGCGTCAACACCCTCCGCCATTTTTCCAAAAATTCGATACGTCCTTTGTACGATAGTTGGACTGTCACGTGTCACGGAATAATTATTAAAATCCAACAACGAAATATCGAGTTTGAACGCTCGTCCAACTACGACGAATCGCTCGCATGATAGATAGAATATCGAAATATTAAATATTCGTACCAATTAAATCGTAATATCAATAGGGTTTTACAAGTAGCGCAATTATAATGTACTCGCGAGTGAAAATTGAACAAAATGTAGATTCTGTATGGCTCAAAGAAATGCTTAATACTGTTTCGCTCTTTCATTCCTTCGTCTTTTGTATCCAAGATTTTGGGGAAGGATATCTATGATGGTCGAAGAAAAATTAATTTTTCAAGTGAAGGTAATACAACTAGTTTTGAGCATGTCGTGGGAAATCAGGGTGAGGTGTTCATGAAGACAGGGTTAGTTTTAGGATAATATATCTGGTTTTGAGTCCGATGTAAGAGAACGTGATAAGTTGTTCACAAAGGAAAAGTTAGTTATTTAGGATCGTTGTAGGTTAAGATTCCACGTGAAAATTTTATTTTTCAGCAGACCTCTCAGAAATAATTGACACTCATCCAATGTTGTCGGTTCTTTCTCATTCGCTTATCATTCGTACCAATCGAGACATAACATAACATTGCTACCAACAAGGATAATACATCTGGCTTTTAGTTATGGCACGAGAACTCAGCAGAATGTTGACGACTTTCGGATAGGGGAGGTTAGGTTTGACACGAGGATTCTCAGAGGCATGACAGCTTCCAGGATCCAGCATACTTTCGGAACCGAGGAACCGAATCTAACTCGATTTCGACGGCTAGTGATGTACCCACGTTCGAGACGTTTCTATTTATCGATACTCGGGCGTTTCCAGTCGATTCGATCGTCGATTATGCTCCTTCGAAACCACCCCCGGAGGATCGAGTCCGGGGATGGAAAAGAAATCGCGATGCTTGGAATTTTCAGCGGTTTTCCAAGCCGAAAGCGCAACGCGCGAGAGCCCGATCGTATCCTCTTTCGTGGTTACGCGCGACGAAACTTTTTCCCGCTGTTTGCGCCGACGAGTGCGTCTCATTGTGTGTTTGGCGGGGCGTTTTTCTCTGCCGCGAAGCCTGACGGCTGGGAGACGCTTGGGGATCTCGACGAGTTTTATTTTCAATTACGCACTGGAGTGGCTTCGACGCGGCCACGCGCTCAATGCTAGATCATAAAGAACGTTCTCGAAGTCGAAACTCTCGACATACATTACGCCGTTTCAATTACTCGAACAGCGATAGAGAGAAGTCGGTGGCGGGGGTGAATCGATTGTCCTGGCGGCGCTTGGAAAGGCTCAAAGTATCGGGGCTTTGTGCGGCCCGACAGCATGCAAATGCATCCTCTGGCAAGCGCCGCGTCCTTCTCCGACGTTCTACCACCGCTGGGGTACCGCGGAGGGAGGCAGGGGAGGAGCGTAATTTGTATGGAATATTCGAATCCGATTAATAATTCACGTCGCTGCAAGTACGGCCCGGCGAAAGGGGAGCGGCCCGTTTGTAACGGGATGTCAGAGAAAACGTGGCCGGTACCGGGTCGAAAGGGATTCATCGGTGATTTCAGGATATCGAGACGCGTCGCATAATGCGGCATTGTTATAGGATGAATTTTGATGGCGTTCGCCCCATTTCACGTCCCCGAGACCCGGTGACCGTGTTCCTTTCGCCGCTCCGCCTTTCAGCGTTTTATCGAATTTTAACCCTCTGTCGAAGGCAATTCGCTGCTTAATAACTTGGTCACGGCTTTATTGTCTCGCCGGTGGTGGAGGGCGGAAAGTTTGTCGATCGCTTTCGGCCGGTCCGAGTAGAGGGAGGCGAAAAAGGGTGAATTATCGAGGAGGGTCCGAGACGCGAAACTTTCCGAGCGAATTTGCGAAACACGCCGTTGGAAACAATTCCGCTGCTTCGTGCCCGTACTTGCCAGTTCCCGGGTGTGACTTCGAGGTCAACACCCGTTCCCGGCCAGCGTGGGAACGCCGCCTTAGGCCTGGAGGGTGTATCAATTAAATCGAAGTCAAGTTGCCCCTGGCAAACTTGTCTCGAATCGCGCGGCGTTCGATCGCCGCCACCCTGTGAGCTCCCTAGTTTCCTCTCCGCGATAACTTTCGCGCCGTGATCCCCCGGTATCGATTTAGTAGCCGATCAACCGCGTCTCCGAATTCTCTCTACACCGTTCGGATACGAACCGGGTGCGAGGGACGACGCTGCCCTTCGGTTGAACCGACACTTCTGCGCCGATGAATAAAAACATTTTCAGCGAAAGAGCAGCGCGCCGCTGCAAGTGCACCGCACTCGTTTCCGTGCGCCTCGCAGACTCTTCAGACTCCACGAGAAGCTCGAAGATGCGCGATATCGGCCCGGGTAATAAGCTCGTTCGATTTCCAAAGGCGAAACATCCCGGCGTTCGCATAAATAATTCCACATCCAACGTCGCGGATACGATTTTCCGCCATTTTTCTTCCGCCTAGCCACTTTTCTTCGTCCGCTCCCCGAACCAGTTACGCAAACGTTCCGTGTAACGTTCGAACGCGTCGTCGAGAACCCTCGTCCCCTTGGCGAGTGCACTCGACGGATAGATCGAGTGGCGAAGAAACGGATTCGATGCCGAGGAATCGAACGAATACGTAGACGTCAGACGCGGGGGTTCCGCGAGCATAATCTCGAGCTGCGAAACTGGAACCCGGTGTGATTTATGGCGACAGCGAGCAGCGTGATGGAAACGAAGCACATAGTGGAAAGAGGCGTTTTGACGAATAGTTTCGGTATGTTTAAAGAATCTGCGAAGCGAATTATTCGCCAAGTTTCGCGCGGACTTTGGACTTTGTACTTTGGACTTTGGATTCTTAGGTGAATGACCGAGGTTGTTTCCAAGAGTCGGAGAAACGAATTTCTCTATGGAATAATCCAGGATATCGCCCAGTCGATGACGTTCCAGCTAATTTAATCGTCGAGTAACGAGAGAAATACTCGATTTCCCTGAAATTTCGCGAATTCTTTAACCCTTCGCGAGCCTACTGCCCCATTCTCTTTCAATCGATTCTTCCCAATTTTTGCGAAGTCCGTGACACGTACACGCCAAAAATTTCGCACTAAATCCTTCAAAATGTCGCGAATTTTTTAGCCCTTCGCGGGCCTACTGTTCTATCCTTTATAATTCTATTCTCCCCAATTTTTGCGAAATCCGTGATACGTATACGCCAAAAATTTCGCACTAAATCCTTCAAAATGTCGCGAATTTTTTAGCCCTTCGCGGGCCTACTGTTCTATCCTTTATAATTCTATTCTCCCCAATTTTTGCGAAATCCGTGATACGTATACGCCAAAAATTTCGCACTAAATCCTTCAAAATGTCGCGAATTTTTTAGCCCTTCGCGGGCCTACTGTTCTATCCTTTATAATTCTATTGTTCCCAATTTTTGCGAAATCCGTGATACGTATACGCCAAAACTTTCATGCGGATTGCCTCGAAACGTCGCGAAATTTTTAACCCTTCGCGGACCTACTGTCCAATTCTCCCTCATTCGATTCTGTCCAATTTTAACGAGATCCGTGTTTCGTATGCGCGAAAAATTTCGCACGGAATCCCTCGGAATGTCGCGAATTGTTTAACCCTTCGCGGGTCCACTGTCCCATTCTCTACTATTCGATTCTTCCGAATTTTTGCATAGACTATGGATACACGTACGCCAAAAATTTCGCGCGTTCTATTACCCCTTTAATAATCATATGTATCACATTTTTCAAAGTCCGACGTGGAACATCGCGAGTACTCGCCTTCGTCGATAATTCACGACATCGTGCAGCTGCTCGCGGAGGCAATTTATATGTATACATGCAAATTAAGCTACACTCGATGGAGACATTTATTAGCGTAGAGGGTTTCCCATGGAAAGAAAGTTTCGCCGAAAGTTGCGCCGAAAAAGTCTGTTTCACGGGCCGGGAACGTCGCGTCGGGGGGAGCGGAGGGTGGACGGGAAGTTTTGCGGGGAAAATCGATAGGCCGCGACGGGGGCGAGGGGCTGCGGGGGACGGAGGGGCCGGGACAGATCGTCGGGTGAAATTTAATTAAGAAACGACCGGCTCGAAGGCGAAACGACCGATCTATAACGCGTTTCGCCGGTGGCGGCGGGCTCTGTCGTAAATAAAACCGCAGGGCATTGTGCGAGTTGCATTCGATATTAACACCTTGATAAATCTGAATTCGATATTCCGAGTCGATGTCGATGGGCGAACCGCGCGATTCCGCGGCTCCGTTTATAATTGAACCTATCGATTACGAAACGCGCGCTCTAACGTGCATCGCGAAATTTGTGTATCGCGTCGGAGAAAGGGAAACGAAGAAAAATATAGTAGCCCGCGAATCCGGGATGTCGGGGATATTAAATCGACGCGCATAAATTCCACGGAATTATCGGTTTCTCCGCGCGAAACGTCTCCGGGTGGCACGGTTTCCGCATAAATATTCAGCTTCCATCGCTTTAATTGAAGTACACACGGGAAAGTTGTTGGTTTATTAGAAGATTTGAGACGGTGGAAGATACGCGGCCGCAACGTTGGAACAAGAAATCCCGTTTCATTTATCAAATTTCATTTCTCGCCGACGTGAAACGCGATTTTCTCGCGGGGAGATAAAGGCTGCGGCCGGGGGAGGAGGGGGCCAGTGGGGGACAATAACGGAGCGATATTCGCGGTTAATGGAGGATCGAGGGACAACGCGATCGGGGCCTGGAAAGAACGCGGGGCCAGGGTTGGAGCGTGTGGAAGGGCGAGCAGGTGGAAGAAATGGAGCCGAATGCATCCTCGACCCTGTTTCGATCGTGCCACGATGATCCCGTTCGCCGGAGTATCGAGCGTTGAATTAATAATCGAGGCACAACGTCGCCGTTTGATCCCTTTGGAAGGATCCCGAATGAATATTCACGATCGAATCGAGCGACGCGGTTAATTGCGCGTTATAGAATCGGAGAGGGCGGTGATCGGGAGCTGGAACGGGTGGATAGGGTGGAAAGACAGAGAGTCGAAATAGTTGGCCGGGTCGGGGGTGGGGTGCCGGGGGAAAAGTTGAAATTACATGGAAACTATTTCCCCGGCGGCTCTATCTCGGCCCCTGTATCGAGGAAAAACGATTTTCGTTGAAAGTGATCCAATAGCGGGCGAAAAAGCGCAGACCCGCGGCGTGTATTGGCTCGAAACAGATAGGACAGGATCCAATAAACTCGGCGAAGCATCGGGGCGCAATCAACGATGCAAATGCTCGGGCCGCATAAAGAAAGCCGCATAAAAGGAGGGCAAAGTGTTTTTTCGTACGCGGCCCTTTTTCACGTGCCGTGTGTCGCGTGCTCGTTTCATAGCCATCGGTCCGATCCTCGCGACGCGAAACTTTCGATCGAGCATCCCGTGTATGGAAATGAAACGGGCCTGGGTGTGTAATCAGCGGAAGCTGGCCAAAGCGGGTTCCAGCCGCTTTGCATAGAATAAACGCAAGCCTGGAACCCTTTCGGGACCGCTGTAATTAATTGTCCGGCTCTGCCGCGCAAGGATTCCGGCTGGGGGTGAAAATGAACCAGGAATTTCCCTGGAACGTCCAATTCCGTCCACGGTCGGCTAGGTCTCTCGTCTTTCAACGAATCGTCCTCTTACCGATTGAAATACGACCGAGAAGAAATATTTCGAACAAATTTTCGAATAAAATACGCGAAAGGGAGGGGAGTGGTCGTGTCACGACGATTCTCAGTTTTCTCTTCTCGTGTACCGATTAAGAATATTCCGCTATTTCGTTATCCCCCAGCGTGTGGCTCGCGGGAAAATTGCAAAGGCTCGATCGGGAAGGCGAAGAAACAGGTGGACGTAGAAGAGTTTGGGCGGGTAGAAAAATAGGCACAAAGGGACCGGTGGCCGATAGCGAGTTCCACGGACTCGACGCAATCAACGGGGGTAAATAGGTGTCGGTGGGCAAAGCGAAGCGGGCAAAGGGTTCGGTACAATGACCCGGAGGACGCGTACGTGCGGGCGGGCAGCGCGAAATGCAAAGTTAAAATATGCAGGGAACGTACGTGAGCCGGAATCTCGTTACTCCATTATCGCCGGATTACTGCGCCTGCAGCTCGTCCCAGACGCGGTAATCCGGTCGTGGCGCGAGGCGCGAGGCCCGCGCCACGGCTGCGCGCGTTAACGAAGTAACGCGGCCTCAAAGTAACCGCGCCGGACCTGCTCGCGAGATACAACTTTCCGCGTCGCCCCTTATTCTCCCAATTCCCTCCTCCGCGCGTTTAACCTTTAAAACCTCATTCGTAGAACCTATCTGTGGAAGTCTGTTACAGACGTCCGTGGGAGTTTCAATTAACTCCGAACAAGCCCCTATGAACTTCGGATAAGTTTCTGCGTCGATTGCTGGTATATTAACGAGGACTCTACTGGGATTAGGAAAAGCGTTTTACGGGACAGAGCGAGCGCCGCGACGCGACGCGTCCTCGCGTTACCGAGTTTCAAAAATTCCATTAGCTGCGTCGAACGAACGGCGTAAAATTTCAGCCCGGGTTAAAATCGATACGCTGCTGGATTTATCCTACGCGGCACTGCGACTCCTCTCCTCCTTCCTAATGGCACCGAAACTCAAGGGTGCATTACTCTTCTGTCACTGTTCCCGCTTCCAAATCCCCGCTTCCATTATTTTTCCATCACCCCGCCGGGCGCGACTCGTATTTCATAAATCGTCGCCGTGTCCGACGGTAAATCCGTTGCAAGGGTGGAACGTCGCCGTGACCGCAGGGTGCATTCTCGAGTGGCCGGTGCACGCGATAACGATATCGATAAACAGCGAAGCAACACCGGCGCTCGTAACGTCGCGAGAAACGTGCCACCGGAGGAATTACGCCCCTGTCTCGTGCTCCTTGGAATTTACCACGGAGAAACTGGCCATGTCCTGTCCAGCCCCGCGTCGAGTTTATGATTCACTGGGTGCCCCGTGAACGGAGACACGCGACGGTCCACGAATACCGGCTTATCTCTCGCGACGATACATTCCACGTTTCGTAACGCGAGCAGCGTGGCTGGCGTTGAATTAAAAGGAAATTGAACTGTTCGCGGGGCTATCAAATTTCGACTTCGTGCTCGTAAGTCACGCGTCGGCCCCGCTACGGAGTTCCGCTACTGTGCAAATTAACCGGGCCCGCGATTACACACGCTCGCGTCTCGACCTACCTTTCTCCGCGCTTCCTTCCAACTTCGAATTAATCGATCTCTGCTTTGTCCTCTGCGATTTGTTACTGCCTTCCCAGTCGCACGGCAAGTATCCTCAGCGTCTCGAGCTATGGCCCGTTGTTAAAGCACCGTTTCTCCGTGGTACCGATTTCGCGAGACGATATAAGCATACGAGTTCTGGAGTGTTGTGTAGGAGATTGAATTTCCCGGGGGTCAGGACGCGATATGCGCGATAGGTGAACTGAAAATTTAACGCGGTTCGTAGTCCATGCTGTTTGGTGTGAATGTTTATCGTTAAATGTATATCGTCTTCCATCGTGACGAATTAATTACGCGATGCTTACATCCCTTTATGAATGTAAGTTAGTTTAATTGAGGCTTTGTCAGAATTTATTTTACTATAATACAGGAAGTGCATAGGTTACATCGAATGCAGAGTGTTTGACTGGATGTTCTGGTTTTCATTGCGTTGTATCTCTTGTTTCTGTGTATTTTATTGATTCCGATATGTGGTGATCGGTTGTGTATGACGCGTGAGTGGTGGTTACCTGCTTTTCTATCGGTGGTGTATGTCCATTTAAGATGTGTACGAAGCTCGTTAGTCTTTCTGCGGTGATGGGAGTTTAGACCAATTTTCGTCATCGCTGCTGGTGATTTATAGAATCTTATTAGGGCCCTAGTCCAAGTGGTGTGTCCCATCGGTCTGACTGTCCACGTGTCATGGGATGCCGGTAACTGGGAAATAAATCAGACTTCCATTAACTCGGGAATGAATGTAGAGAACGAATATATACGCTTCACAGTAAAAACTCGAAAATTGGTACATTTGTATCACCGTTATCGAGTTTTAACACACATCAAACGCGATAAATGGGTCCAGAAAATGGGGGGCGATTGAACGTTAGCCCGAGGAAGCTTTCGAGAACGTCTAGGCACCCTGTCGCGAGTCGAAGGAAGATCCAACATCCCCGGTACACAGTTATACTTTCGACGTCGGAAAAAGTGCAACAACTGCACCTGACGTTCCACGTTATCACCTCTCATCTTCACGCCGCGAACACGACCTCGAGTTCGAAGACGATCCTCTATTCGATCCTGTTCGCGCACAGCTGATCCCGAGGATCGGGAGAATCCGGGAAACAAGCCGAACGTGCATCTCGCTCCCTCGAAATGGAATTATCCCCGTGGAGCCGCGGGAAAACTCGCGTTTGTTCGGCTATCGCGAGGGTTGTCGCGCCTATCAGCGAGCACTCTCCTTCGCCGACGCTTTCGTCACCCTCCTCGCGGCGTGTTCCCGTCGTCTGCGTCGTCGAGCTCGTGCTCGACCCGACATTCAGCCGCATTACAACCGCCTAGCTGCAGGCTGACCTAAAATACGCCAAGTACACGTGGCCCTGTTAGGATCCGAGCCTGCAGCCCTCTGCCACCCTTGCCGCGCCCGGAAAGCCGCCTGCAACCCTCCGGCAACGGGTAAACGCGCCCCCTGCGCGTTTTCCCGCATAAATACGCGCGCCTCGTCCTCGCAAATTGCACGCCGACTGATACACGCTGATTGCTAATTGGCATGTTTCGGTTTCTAAGTGCGCAACACCGTTATCGAAGGCGGTCGGCGCTGCGAGAGGGTTGTTTCACTGCACCAAGTTTCTCGCGGCCTGGAACGCGGAGAGAGGGGGTAGAAATTAGGGAAGGGCGAAGGAAACGAGTGTCTACCTCGGAGCGAGCACCGCTAATTCCTTTGAGTAATTTCGGATTGAGAAGACGACTGCGTTGTTTGAACGCTGTTCCCGAGTTAGAGTTCGCGATGGAATCCACTGTTGCGTCTTCTTCGAGGAATTAGGCGAGCGGAGGTATCAAACGGGTTGCAAGAGGGGTGGTCGTAGGTTCCGGTGAGGGACGAATTCGAGGAAGATTCTCCGTCGATTATTTACTAAATTTCGCAGGCAAGTGGGATTTCCTCGATGATGGCAGCGTTTTCTATACGATACGATCCTCGCTCCTCGGTATTTCCCCGAGCCGGTGAACGAAAATGGAGTGGCGACCGCGAGGAAACAAACCGCCATTGTCACAGATCGCTGACCGTTCTCGCGAAATCCACGATAATCTTTTTTACTCGCCTCCAACCCCCGAGCCAACCCCCGCCGAGGCCATCGCGTACACCCGGCTCGTTTGTCTTGCTTCGACGAGCTACTCGTTTCTGTATTCTCGGTTTCAATGGCCGCGCTCTACGCTCCCTCACCCCATTTGCCACGCCGTGGTATCGGTGAATCGCTCCGGGTTCCAAGAAAGCGGTAATATTCTCCACGCCTGAGAGTTTTAAGGGAGCCCCAGCGACGGCCGCGTTTCTTCGTCTACTTTGCTTCCCCCGATTTTCCTCCCTCGTATTTTATCGCGTCTTTTTCCTTCTTTCTCGTTCCTCTTTTCGAATTAAAGCGAAACCGGCGTGCAACATCGCCGCGCGATTACGCCCCGCGATTGCAGCGACTTTCCATTCGGTGAACAAATCGGACAGCGCTCTGGGACATTTCGGGGATGCGGTTTCGCGTTTTTCAATTCCGCACAGTCGGCCGCGCGAAATTATGCGAATCGACGGTATTTCCATAAAACGCTGGCGCCGGGAATAGAAATTTCTCGGGTCGCTATTGAATATTTAAAAATTCCAAACGACCAGCCTTTCCCGCGTTTATCGTCGCGTCCGCTAGGGGGCTGGCCAGTCAGACGCGAATTTCCACGGCTCCATGGGTGGGGTCGCGAAAACTAAAATTGCACCCCTAAACGTTGACACGCGAGCAACGGGAAAATATCGCGCAGTAAATTCGGTGTAACGTCGATATTCGGTTATTTTCTGGATCTCCGATCCGAGATTCCCCATCGAAAGATTTATTTCGCCCAATAATTCCCGTTTCCACGTTGCAAGGGGAGTGCCTACGTGTTCTCCGACGTCGCTCATTGGGATTTACAACGACATTGTTCCCGCGAAGATGTACGAAACCCACCGGAAACGTACGTGTTGCGATCAGCAGTCGTTGAACCCATCCGGGGATCTAGGGGAACACGAACAGCATTCTCTCCCTTCCTTCGATGCACCCTCCGAGATTCTTTAAACGTATCAGGGGGATTCCGTGTTCCCCGTGACGAATATCAATGTTTATGTTCATTTATGACGCTCCTCTGCGCGAGTTGTCTCTCCGAGCTGATCATGGATCTTTCATTACGGTCTTGTCCACTGCAGAGGCTCAAAATTTTCGTTCTGATTCGCTCTTCTTTGAGAACCACTGAGAATTTTATGAATTTCTTCGCGGAACATACTAATTTTTATTATCATCGTTTGTTAGGAATTCTTATGTTTCCAGCACACGCGAATTTTTGTATTACGGTGGCATCATTCTCACCCCCAACAATTGTTGGATTTTCTCGCAAGCCCTCGGTAAAAATTCCTCCGTTTCCTATATGTAAAATTTTCTGGGGTTCAGGTTGAACGTTCAGGGTAACATCTGTTGTGCATGTGACAGAACAAGTGACCACAGCGACAGGGATTGTATGAACGAGACTGTTAGGTTTATATGAGGGTGCAAGGGCAATCTTTAGGCAGTTCTGATAGAGTTCTTTAAAGGAGTTTATGGTGTGTCTTAGATGAATTCGCGAGAGTTGGAAATTGATAGTCTTAGGGAAATTTTGGTGTGCATAGTTCAAGGTAGTAGACGAGTGTATCAGTAGGTTGCATAATCGTAGTTCACTTATTAAATTAATCTTTCAGTTTATACTTTATTTCTAGTCTTATTTAGCTCGTATTAATTTGTGAGATAAAGAGGATACGCCTATGTTTCATTCCTTTGAGGTGCCGAAACACGGATAAGCCGGCAAATGATTTCTTTATCTTGGGTCTTTTGGCTGCGTGCGGCCCACGTTCCTAAGAAGTCAGTTTTCATCTTGCACCAGTAGTGTAAACCACGGGGAAAGAGATAATTTAACCCTTTGCACTCGAGAGGTGATCTTCAGTCACCGTTTCATAAAATTTGGAAAATCGATATTAATTAATATATCAAATTTAATGTAATGTAACAGTGTACGAGGTACCAAAATCAAATAATTCTACAATTCTATTATCATACAATTCTTTATTCACTGCTCAAGAAAGTATCGTCAGTTCTTAGTAAAGAATCTTTGAATTTCTACTCTTCTCTAGCCAACAAATTTTTGAGTGCAAAGGGTTAATACAGCTTTAAAATCTAAGAAAGACTCAGGACATTTATTTTATAACATAATTATATATATATATATTTTAGAATAAAATAACATCAAACATGTCCCTACATATATCAACGTATTGCACGCTGACTAGATTTTCTCTTATACTTTTCTAATATAGTACGTGATATATATTGGAAGACAACGCATTAACGTTAATTCGGGGGAAAAAATGAACCGTCCACGATCCGGAAGATATTAATTTAACCCCGAGGAGAATGTAAGTGAAAAAGAACAATGTTTGCAGAATTAAGGAGCCATAACTCTGCCCTGTACCATTGTACGAAGATCGCTATCGACGAGAATTTATGTACACTCCTTGGAGAATTTCTCCGCGAGTTTATAGATTAACTCCGCAAACTCCGGAGAAAAGCTGCTCTAATCGAACGTACGCTCCATTCCGAGGAATCGTGATCCCCGCTAATCTCGTTCCGCGTGTTTTACGTCCACGCGATCGGCGAATTTATCGGCGATCCGATTTTAATTGGTCAGAACCGGCCACGGATCTCGGCCCGGCGGAAGGACAAAAACGGGCTGCGGAATATCGCGTTGTACTACTGAAACTTATATCGATCCGACGACCGTGCCCATCTCGCGCGGCGCGTTCAGTAGCGTACGAAGTCGGAGCGAGAAACCGGGTTGCAAATTCCACCGATTTCTTAAAAATCTCTATACACCATTTTTACAATTACCAAACCAAATTTGGATGACGGGAGTCACTTATACATATCGTTTTTACTACGAAAAATTACGCATAAAATATCGATAACCATATACGCGTGGATATATCAGTGAAACCATAATTGTAACGATAATTTTGATCATTTTTATAGTCAATTATCTTTCAAGTAATAGTTCATCACTCTCGAAAATATTAAGCACGGTCTCGATATATTCTCACTCGGATTTATGACATGCAGAGATTTCTGTTCGAAAGAAGACGGGGTCTTTGAAATTTGTAGACATCCGGAATGCACACTTAATTAATTGCCTCGGAGATTTAATTTCTCTTTCACGAGAGTCCCCCTTTCTCCGGGAGATTACAATTTTTCCTCCACTCCCCTCGGCAATTTTACGACCGTTCTAATTTCCCTTCGATCACGTGGCTCCTATTGCACAATTTCCACGTACCCACTTCGACGTCGTTGGTGGTACAGAGGGACGTCTGAGGAACCGTCTTCCACGCTACTGCGAGCGTTTCAACCCCCGCGGCTGGAGCCCGGGAGTCACGCTCAATGGCAAACTGAATCTCAAGGTTTAGGGGAGACGCACCCCTCGAAGCCACCAAGTTTCGCAACTTCGTTTTTCACTGATTCCAACGCGAAACGGCGTATCGATCCTCGAACGTACCTGGAATAACGGCCAGACTCCGTCTCGATACATGTATCGACTATAGACATGTAGGATTGCTGTAGCAAGAAAATCGCAAAAATGGCGAGTTCCGCGTGGATAATTGGCGAGACATCGTGGGCGTCGCGAGCTTTTGCGTGGGTTCTATTCCGAAGGCTCGGTCTGACGTAGGTAGTAGAAGGATGAGATAGATCGGACGATCCGGCGGCGCAGGGCTGTCCGGGGGTAACAAATGGAAAATGCGGCGGCAGGGGTTGGCGAAAAATTGAATGTCCTCGGCGGCATCTACCAGGGGAGGGCAATGTGGTTTTTTCGGTGGGCGTTCGATGTCGGTCGAGTAGACAAGCGCGCTTAAAAGGGACGTCTAGTTTGAAGATTTACGCGGCGTCTGCTCGCAAGAACCGACACGCTGTCCGCGGAAAAAAAGACATGATTAATCGAAATCCAGAACTTCTTTGGCACGACTTCCACCGACGGCCCGTTCTTTCGTCGGGCCACGGGTCCTCCCTCGTTCGATGCTCCGTGAGATTAGCTTCGATATCGTTCCATCTGCCCCAGGGTTCCAAGGACCTCCGCGATTTACTTAGACACTCGCCGGCGAAAAACTGTGACGAGTGTCCGCGTCACGGTCCGAGGTCCATCCCGAGAGCTCGTAGGGCCAGAGCCCCGTAATTACTCGACGTCCGTTTAAGAGCAACGAGTTCCTCCGGGAGAAGTGGAGGAACAAAGGTCTAGGTTGCGTAGATTCCAGGCCGGAGACGCGGTGCGTTTAGAACGTCAGCCTTTCGTGTGCCCTCGCCACGGAATTATTGCCCCGTGGACGCATTGTTCTCCTCGGGATGCTCGCAGCGAGCGGTCTGGCCATCGACTTCCGCTCGTCTGCGAGCAATTTTGCACGGTTAAGCCTTGGCAGGAGGGTGGTCGTCGGCTGCCTGCGGCCGCTAATTTTCGGTGTATCGAGCCGTGCTTATGCGAATTAGAACGCTATCCTTCGCCATTCAGCCCTGTAATCAGCGACTGTAGCCACGACGTCGCCTCGGCGATACGCTGTTATCCTCGATCGAATCGCGCGATCGAAGATGCTCACTGGCTATCACGGCAACTGTTCGTTACCCTCGATGAAGATCAACGCGGATGACCGTTGACCGTTCCGTGGCAAGAAATTGCAGTCAGGTCGATAATTAGGGACATTGAGACGAGGATGCCTCGAGCTGCGGATAATCGAGGGACTATTCCGCACGGGGTACAGAGACGAGGTCGAGCAGAGGCGATGAACTCGAGGACGCGGTACGATTCGATGCGAAAAATATCGTTCACGGATGGCTGACAGGTAGACAGGCTAAGGGTGCTGTCCATGCCGGAAGTATAGTTATCGAGCGACAGCGAAAGACCTACATACGCTAACGCGACCAGGTTCGCGTAACCTGATTATACGGATGAAACGGGACAGAGGGTGGGAAACTTTATCCGATACAGAAGTTTTGTCGCAAACAAAGCCCGCGCGACGATCAAGAGGTCCCGGTTTAATGCTAAACGCTGCAAATCCGCTTGCATGTGTCTTCAAAGCGGATTACAACCGGAATCGGGGGTGCGAAACTATTCTCCAGGCCCGCCGCGATTTCGACTGCGCAATGACGTTCCCTCTTGATAATCGCTTGCAAGCAGCGCGATGAAGTTACCGCTGCCACTTTTATCTCCGTCACAATAGTCTATCCTTCTGGTCCTTTGTATTCCCGGCCAAGTTCATAATTCTGCCCAATATTATTCGCGCGCTTTTCCCCTCGGTATAGCGCACCCGGGTGCATTCTAGCGAAGAAAGAAGAAAGGGAAACGGTATAACGTCGTGGAATAATTTAGAATCCGGTTCGCGTTTGTTTACGCTTTTCATTTATTTACTTGCACTTTCCTTTCGTCTCTATAAATTCTTCGTTTATTTATTTGCATTGTTAAATTTCCCGGAAAATTTTTCTCCCTCTGTTTATTCGTTTACTTAAGACAGCAAGCTCGTAACGCATGATACGCGAATAATAGGGGAAATTATATTTTTATTCCTCTTCCTCTTTCAACGTATTCGGTTTATATGGAAGAATTATAGTTTCCAAACGTTCGATATTTCGCGAGACATCGTGATCTAACGAGTACGTTAACCGTGTTATCGCGAAATTCTTTCGCACCCCGACACGCGAGGCGAGTGGGCCCGAGAAGATAAGATGGCCGACAAGTAACGAGACAATTCGTTTACGCTCTTTCGTCGGCCATATGTTTCTCAGCCGCGATAAAAAGCCGAGCTCGCTATAGAGCAGCTTTATTCCGCGTTGCACGTGCTGCAACCCCAATTCCCAGCAGCGTTCATTCATCCTCGAAGCTATCCGCTGCGAGGCACGCGCACCTGCCACCGACCTACCGCGCCGCCACCACACCATATTAAGATTCAAATGCGATTTTCTGATTTTCAATATTCTACACGCTGCTGCCACCGCCGCCTCTTCCTCGATCCGCAATTTATCGCGCTGTATACCCTCGTTGCGATATCGTGCCGCGATTTTTCACAGTTGCTCGTTCGCAGTTACGTTGTTCGCCAGCGTAGGGAAGCATGGCGGATTTTCCCGGAGAATTTTTCCGCAATTGCGAAATTTTCCGCGTTAAACGAAGAAATACTGGAAACGCTTAGCGTAACGAACTACATTCCATAATTTTTTACAATCGCTCATTCACAATTGCGTTGTTCGCCAACGTCTGGGAGCATGGTGGATTTTCCCAAAGAAATTTTCCCGCAATTTCGGAATTTTCCGCGTTAAATGGGCAAATATTGGCAATGCTTAGCCTATCGAACTCCATATTGCGATTTTTCATAGTCGCTCGTTCGCAATTGCGTTATTCGCCAACGTCGGGAAGCATGGCAAATTTTTCCGAAGAAATTTTCCCGCAGTTTCAAAATTTTCCGCGTTAAAGGGAGAGATACTGGAAACCCTGAAACCCTTAGCATGACAAACTCCATGCCGCGATTTTTCACAGTTACTCGTTCGCAATTGCGTTTTTCGCCAATATCGGGAAGCATGGCGGATTTTCCCGCAATTTCGGAATTTTCCGCGTTAAACGAAGAAACACTGGAAACCCTTGGCGTAACAAACTCCATACCGCGATTTTTCACACTCGCTCGTTCGCAGTTGCGTTATTCGCCAACGTCGGGAAGCATGGCAAATTTTCCCGTAGAAACTTTCCCGCAATTTCGGAATTTTCCGCGTTAAACGGAGAGATACTGGAAACGCTTAGCGTAACGCACTCCACGCCGCCATTTTGTAGAAAGCGCGAAGAAGTCGAATAGTTGAAATGGCGTGTCGGCGTTGCTTTAAATCGGTCATAAAGGGGCAGACACACCGGCCACGAGGAATTCCACGTGGAGTAATCGGCGGAGCGGGGAAATAATAACGGTGCAGCGAAAATAGCGCAACAAGTGCAATTGCAGCAACGACAGCCGCAGCTGCAGCAGCCGCACGTATTATATTAGAAATCCCGCCGCATTATCCCGTCGAGTTTACTCCTCCAGAGTTCTGTTTCCGCGGTGTAGACTCTGCTTTTCTGCTTACCTTCTATTGTTTATCTCGGGGATTTTCTTATCCCTTATCTTCGACGCCGTTGAAACTTCTTTCGCCCTCTCTGTTCCCTCCGGTCGAAGTTTCTTCTCGATAAAAGAGAAGACCAAGGGAACCGAGGAATCAGGGGGGATAAAAATAGGAAAAAAGACAATCGGTCTGCGTTTTATAGATTAGGATAAGATAGCGTGTAGCCCGGGGTGTGGGTGATTAATTATGGGGGAAGGCGGTACGGCGAATTCCATATCGAAACTGGCCCCTAACGAGGCCCGGGAAAAAAGGGAACATAAATCAGGATGGACATTAATTTTGTTTTCAGCGCCGATGGCAACTACGAGGTGACCATTATGACCAAGGCAATTTTGCACCATACGGGGAAGGTCGTGTGGAAACCGCCGGCCATCTATAAATCATTTTGCGAGATCGACGTGGAGTACTTCCCCTTTGACGAGCAGACTTGCTTCATGAAGTTTGGTTCGTGGACTTACGACGGGTACACGGTGAGTAATAAGATTCGGCCGACGAGCCACCCTCGTTTCCACGCCCTGATTAATCATCCACGAGCAATTCGCGCTCACGCGAGGCGTTTAACCGAGCAACAAAAGCTCGCGACTCGCGGTAATCTCGTGGTCGTAATCGCTCACGAGGGGCGAGGGGGGTGTGGGGCTATTTCAGAGCGGTCGGGTTGAATTGAAAGAGAACGAAAGGTGAATACAGGACGATCATTAGCAGAAATAATGCAGAAAATAGTAAATCTCGGAGTTAGTCGCGGAACGTTCCCATCCTCGAGCAACCCCCCTGAGGGTGCATCAACGAACTCATTATGCGAAGCGTTCGAGAAATCGACGTTTCGTCTATAATACATCCGCGGTTCTCCAAGCGTTTTTCCTGCACGATAGCTTCACGTTTCTCCGCGTCCTCGCGTAAATTTTTCGCGAGCGTTTTACTCGCGTTGACCGCGGACGTTATGACGCACGGCGTTCGTAAAAATCGAACAACCAATCGAAACTGTCGACCGGTCGTTTCCCTTCGCGTCGAACATTCCGCGAGCAAATTGTTACGCGGCGCGAGTTCTCGACGCCGAGCCGGCGTCGTAAAACTTTATGCTAAATAAAACGTTGCCCTTTCGAAATCAATGGGAATTGACGACGGAACCAGTAAAAAATTTCATAACGTCGAAATTGGCCGGGGTAGTTTAACGGAACATCGCGTGCCATTCGCTGGCTTTACACGGTCATTCGATCGGTGACTCTTATTCGGGAAATCGCGAGTATTCGCGAATAAGCTAGCGTATGTAGGGTTATGTAGGCCTATGTAGGGCCTATGTAGAGTAATTTGTCGGGACAACCCGCGGATTTATGAGCGGAAGGGTGACGAGGGGGTGAAAGAGACGCGGAGGAATTGTTAAGATGGCGCTGAGAGATGTGAGAAAACTGGACAGGAAGCCGGGAAAAGTAAAGAAATTATTTCGCGTCGTGAAGCATTGAAAGGGGGGTTGAAGACAGGAGGGTGGATAAAAGAGGGTGGCTCGCTGAACCGAGTTACATGCGCCCAGGATATGCAGGAACGAGTTCTCAGAACGCGAGCACTGACGTATATACTCTCTTCCCTCTGTCCGATAAATTTATTAAATTTATACTTCCACCCACCCCTTTTCCTCCCCCTCTACCTCGACAGCCAACCGGTGAGTTCGTTTTTGTCCATACCCATCTCGGAAGCTCGTTACTTAATCAAACTCTCGAGACTTCCCATGGCTAATCGTTCCTCGTGTTCCATCGTGGTCAACCGCTGACAGGAATTTCTCGGCTGAACCGATGACGTCACATCGGTCATTACATCGGCGATGTTTCGATATTCCTCGGAGAACCTGATTGCATTAGGGGTCCGGTGATATTTCGGTCCAGTGAAGTATTCCTTAAGAGACCGATCGAGTTGCGAATCCGGTCACGTCCGGCCTTCGTCTGGGTTTCCGATAAAAAATTCCTCAACGAGTCGTCGTCTGGTACGTCCAATCATATTTTCCATCCCTCGTCGACGTCCATCCACAGTGGATCCCAATATTTCGCGAAATTCCACGTGTCCAATGGAGAATCCCGTTGTTCCGGTTAATCCGGTGGACATGAAATCATCCATGGTGTCTTAATTCGAGCAGGATCCGGGATATTAGGTTCGTGGATGAAACGGAAGCTGCAATCCAGCAACGACCGATACGTAGTCATCGTCTGGAATATAGATGAACCGGAAACCAGGAGTCATAGAATTCCGGCTAAACCGGTGTTCGCGTCGGGCCAAGAAAACGTTGCTTGAACTTTTCACGTCGCGTCTAAACTATTTATTACGTTAGAAGTTACGCTGACAGTTCTATTCCCCCGTGGTTCTTCTTTCATTCCGTTCCGGCCCGCCATCGCGAATCCCCGGGAGCATCTGGATTCTGAAGCGGTTCGAATGCTCTCTGTGTTCCGCTGCGTTCGAATAATTCATGCCGCTGCAGAACCGCCGCAAATCTTCGATGAATTACTTAACCGACGGTTGGCCGACGTTCTTTCTCCGAATTGCGCGCGGCAGCAATTGCTGGCCGTTGCTGTCGCTGTTACCGTTGCTGCGTGTGCACGGCCTACGGAGCGTGGCCTGTGACGCGGTAAAGATCGATGAGGAACTGGTGAAATTGCGAAAGAAAAAGGTCGAATCGAGTGGTTCACAGGTGCTTTACGAGATGTGTCGAAAGTTTGCAGGTCGAGTTAATTTTTACGAAGCAGGAGCGTTTTCTCTCAACTCGGACGTCGAGAAGCGGGAAAATTAGCTCAGGCGACATATTAGTGGCGCGGCATCTCCCCCTCGAGTCCACCATTTTTCCTCGGACTGAATTTTTACTCGACGCGATTCAACTTTGTCTGCCAGCCTGGGTATCTCGATTGGAAACTTTCCGGTATCATCCCTCGACGACCCTCCACCCGATCTCCGACTCCAACTTCCATCCCCTTCTTCCGTAGGTTCTTTAAACCACCCAAACGCGAAGTTCGGTTCGTTCTTTCGCCGCGAACGCAGCTAGCCAGTTTCCAAGTC
Organism: Eufriesea mexicana; assembly: GCF_001483705.2. Lineage (NCBI taxonomy): Eukaryota > Metazoa > Arthropoda > Insecta > Hymenoptera > Apidae > Eufriesea > Eufriesea mexicana. The sequence goes on from NW_016910297.1 coordinate 718,176, forward strand.
CCGACGTTCATTTTCGTCCGTCATCTTGGTCGCTCCCCGCTCGTTATCAGCCGTCCGAAAGTCAGTGACCTGCCAAAATCTGCCAAGATCTCGAGAACGGTTGTTCCAATCGGTGATCGAAGATTTCGATGCAACCGAGACCGTGTCTCCTCTCCGAGACGATCACTCGCGTTGCCAAAAGACAGTTCACGCAGAGGAACGTGTACAGTTCTCAGTCATCGACGCTTTATGGCCCGTGTTTATCTCTTCCGAACGGTGACAGGGTCTGACTGCGGAACGACTCGCGTCACCGGCGAACGCGATCGACCGTGATCGTCTCGCGTGTTTCTCGCCTGGAAAAATCGACGAGGATCATCCGGACGATTGGTGTGCTCCAGCTCGAAATGACTGCTCGTATTTGGTTAAGGTAGAAGGACGCGTGACGAAGCGAGAAAAGGAGGCGAGCGAGCCTCGATGAAACCTTCCGACCCATCGATTACCTCTGCCAGGCTTCTTCCTTCTGGCGAGGGAACGATGTTCAATCGGGGAATATCGCTGCCGTTCTTTCGACTGTCTCTCGATACAGCTGGCACGTGCTAACAGACGTCGATAAAACACCGCGATTCCTCGATTCCATTTCGAGGGAGCCGTTCGCAGTTCCTCGGCTATCTTCCGAGGACCCGGGGCGAGGAGACGTTCACGGGATGCACGTCGAACCGTCGAGGACGTCGTTAAAAAAGTTGGAACAGGTTTCCGTAATTAAATTACCGGTCGGGGATACGGGGCGGGAGTATGGCTGTCGAAAATTTTGGCGTTGAAAGGCAGGATCTGTCAGCGATGCGGCATAATTGATCGCCTGCACTTAGCGGCTTTCAGCTTCGAAATATCCGTCCCTGTCTTAAACATCTCCGGCAGCCTAAAACGGCGGTGCTTCTCCCGCGAGAAATATTTCACACCCTTGCTCACCCCTGTATAGACGTATAATCTCTCAACACTGCGCCGGAACGCGGAGCCAGGCATCGGGAAAACGTCATGATTCATCGGCCCTGCTTTTGACGAGTCTGCCCGCTGCGCCGATGTTTCCCTCTGATGAAACTTTTTCTCCTCCGTTGACGGATGCGTGCCTTTCCTAGCTTCCTGTCTCGTTTTCACCCCCTGATTACCCGCCATATTTTACTCTCCATCGATATAGCCCGCGTTCAAAGCATCAAAGGATCATCGTCCATCGTTTGGATTTTTATCAAAATTCTTTGAATCCGACGGTAGGTTCTAGAGATGGTTTGGTTCAGGGGAGCTGAAGGGTCACGGGTTGAAAATTTATAGGAACGCATCCGTGGATGCGGAGAAGGGAAGGCTAGATATTGCTTGCACTCCTAGAGGCATCGAGGGTTTCGAGTCAATGGGGGCCTAGTTTATGTCTTCCCGACCAGTGTCCCATGACTCGAAACGTCGAACGTTTGGGCTAGGCTCTTGGACTAGGTCCTGGAAAAAGCAGACTAGACTTCGTTCGCGACTAGAGCGCAGCACAGAGCTTTTCGAAGGTAGACACCGTGTCCTCTGTACCAGTTCCCTAGTACTGAAGTTTGTATTAACGCGAAATAGTGTCTTCGTTCTTTAATATACGTGGCATCCCTTCAAGTTAAAGAAAGCTTGTTGTCTTGGAAGGTTTATTCTTTACACGTTGATGCCATAATTTGTCAGGGGCCTTTTAGGAACTGAGTTTGACAATTTCACACGCGTGGGGTCCTTCCTCCGTCAATGATCCTCGCTCTCGATTGTCTCATAAAGCTGCCGCCATTTTTCTGTCGATGATCACTTGGACTCGACTGTTGTGAATTTTCTTACAATTCATGCACCGAATTTAAAAGTCTTAAGCAGATCTTCATGAGGGAATACAAATCGACGGTTTCACCTGTTCGATGGATTTGCGAGTGATTGTCGATATGACGAGGATCCAAGTCGCCAGGGTTGCGGGAAAGCAGGTTGGGAGAAAGAAAAAGGAAAAAGGGAGGAATAATTTCGCAATAGTGGAAGATCATAAGGGCTACGGTCGGGCCGAAGTCCTTGCCACATTTTCCTGCGGACTACCCGTTCAGCGTGGAACCTTCTCGCGGATAGACAGATTTATCTCTTCCCAACAAATCCAGCTGTTCGTGGATTCCACCGCTGAACAACCATTGCGGGAATAAATCCCGCGTCTGGAACGATAAACCGTTCCGGCGCGTCGGTGAGCGTCCATTCCTATGGCCTCGAGGTTCCAACCATGGCTCCTCGGCTTTTTCGGCCTTCGCGTTTCGATCCCAGTTCCCTCGGTTTCGCCGTCGTTTCGCTCTTCGTCTTTTCTGAACCTGCGTGAACTGTTTCAGTGCGAAAGAATTCCCCGATTTTTCCAAATTTCTGGAATGATATCTGTGATCATCGTAATTACACGTTTCGTTACACCAAGTGGCCCAGTTAGGTTCACATAGCTAATTTCCTCCTTTAGTTTAGTTATCTTTCGCTTAAGATTCTTCCAAAGTTATTCCTTGACATATTTAAAAAAAAAATTGGAAACAGTGAAAATGAAATTTTCCAATGAAAATTTCGAATGTCCATCGTATTCCTACGATATCGTGTGAGACTCGTGGTAAGGAAATCGATTCAAACACGAATATCACGTGTGCGAGACGTGGTTAGTAGTCGAGGTCCACGATAAACGAGACGAGTCAGGCTCCTAGTTAAATTTCCCCAATACTTTTCTGTCTTAGTTTCCTGTTATTCTTCGATATGTTCGGACAAAGTGTCTCGTCGTGTGACCGACCTTGTCATTGACTATACTACTAGCCATCGAAACTTAAACCACACCGCAAGTGGTTAAATCTATCATATTGCATCTACTCGGGAATGGAAAGATACGAGATGAACCGTTACTTCAGCCTATCTCTATACGAGTGTCGGAAACGATACTCTCGGATGGGATAGAAAGGGCTGCGAGATCGAAATATCAGCAAAGGAGATTCGTTAATTAGGATGCAACCGGGGAGCATTTTATTCGAAAAAGGGCGAACTCGGGGCTCGTTTAGAACCTTCTATTTGGCCGGTGCAGGGGCGCGGAAATATCGGGGTGGAAATTTTATCGAAAGCAAACACGTCCGCTCATAAACGCCGGCGCTAAGTGTATTACGCTTCTGTCTCTGCGGCCGAATGGCGCAAATACTTGGAGTAGTCGCAGCTATCGATCCGTTCTATATATGTACGCGCAAACAACGTTCGACATTCGACGAAATACTAACGTTCGCAAAGTAAATCGAGGAATAACGACCTCGGGTTTCGTCGCGAGGTACTCGCGGCGCAATTTTCACGGATAGAAATTCAACGATCAACTTCGACCCGGTAGAATTATTAGTCATCGCGAGAGGGGAATACTGTTGCAATTTTCGAACCTCTTCTATCCGTTATTCTCCTCTCCTTTTTTTTGCAATCCTGATCCGTGCAACGTGATTCTAGAATTCGTTACTCGTCTTTTACGATTCGTTGGACGAATGCAAGTATACGGGACGTCGAGTAGGAGACTCGACCTACTTGGACATATCGATGGCGTCGTTTTCCTTATTTCCTTCAGGACGGTCAATCGCGGTTCAACGAGTGCTCGAGAAGACGACGAGTAGTCGTCGAGATGCTTCCCTGCCGACGTAAATTCCCATCAGTGACGATTATCAGACCGCGGGTCGTAAATCGAGCCACCCTATCGGGGAAAAATTGCACGGTGGACCGGCATAAATTTACGCGGGAATCGATAAGGAGTAACGGCGGTCGATGTTGTATATATAAATAAACAAATAGCGGTGGCTGTAAGAAGAATAAATAAATAACGAACGATATACGAGCGGAGATTTACGGAAAGATAACCACTCGGCTCCTAAATCTTTGTTTCTATACCGAAACTTCGCGTTCGATGGTATACCTCGTGTAATAAACCAACGAAGAAGCGTCCGAAGCTTCGCCTGTATTCGGTGTACCGAGATGGAGCGATTCGAAAAGAAGTTCGTTTTTCCAAAGAGGAATTTCCACTTCTCTCCGAGCTCTTCTCGCCAAGCGGTGTCTAGCTTCTTCGCGTTGTTCGATCAGTCGCCGGCGAAGGGAGATGACGAAGGAAAGGCGAAAGGAAGGGAAAGGATGGAAAAGGATGAGAAGGGGGTGCGGTTTAGCGCGCGGCGATCTCTTGGCGAAGCTATCGAAAGATCTCGGGGAAGTGGTCCAGAGGGGATCAGGCAGCGTCTAGCTAGCGGCGGAAGTTCGATGGGAGAGAGATTTGGCTCCGCTCTTCGGAGTTTATTCCCGTTCGCAGATTCGACGGTACCGAGTGAAACCCGCCACCTATCCTACCGCCCATTAGGGGTATCCAATTTCTTTCGCTGGCTACCGTCGACTTTTCTTCCCGGCTGATCCTTGCTCTTTCGCCGTTCCTCCCTTTTCGCCCTTTTTAAACAATTGGATCCACCGCGGTGTAGCGGAAAATGAAATCGCGGAGATGCGGGGAGTATCTTGGCTCGGCGAGTTTCCACGGGATATTTCTAATGGGAAAGAAAATAGGAGTCAGGCTTGGGACCCGGTTCCCCGGCGAGGCGACACCTCGCGAGATATCCATGTTACTCATCGGCCATCTTCCCTCGCCGTCTTTGTACCCCAGACTCGGTCACGTATACTCGCAAACGCGTATACATACGCAACCCTCCGTCAAATGGCTGGTTTCGCGTAATGCTCCTTATCTGGAAGCTCAATTAGATGGTACATTGCGCCATGATAATCTTTAAACGAACCAATTACCGTTCCCGGTAGCTCGGATAATTTACTCGCGCGTCCCGATGGTAGGTCGCGATAGAGAGGATTAAGTAAGCGATCCTCTGGCTGTTGGGGCTATCTGTAGCCGAAAGGAACAAGGACGATAAGGCCAGGGCGCGATCTCGGTGGAAATGCGCAGAGATAGCCGGTATGATGGTTGAACGTTGTTCGCAGGTGGACTTACGACACCTGGCCCAGACCGAAGACTCGAACCACATCGAGGTCGGGATCGACCTGACCGACTACTACATTTCCGTCGAGTGGGACATCATAAAAGTGCCTGCCGAGAGGAACGAGGAGTTCTACATATGCTGCGAGGAGCCCTACCCCGATATCGTGTTCAATATCACCCTACGCCGCAAGACCCTCTTCTACACGGTGAACCTGATCATACCGTGCGTGGGCATATCTTTTCTCTCGGTGCTGGTGTTCTACCTGCCGAGCGACAGCGGCGAGAAGGTCTCGCTGTCGATCTCGATCCTGCTGTCGTTGACGGTGTTCTTCCTACTGCTGGCCGAGATCATACCGCCCACGTCGCTGACGGTACCGTTGCTCGGCAAGTACCTGCTGTTCACTATGATACTGGTCACCCTGTCCGTGGTGCTGACGATCGGCGTGTTGAACGTGAACTTTCGCTCGCCCGTCACCCACCGTATGGCGAAATGGGTGCGGGTGGTGTTCATACAAGTGTTGCCGCGGTTCCTTCTGATCGAGAGGCCGAAGAAGGACGACGACGATGAGGAGGAGGAGGTGGTGGTGGGCGGGAGGAACGGCGTCGGTGTCGCCGGTGTAAACGCCGACGGTGAGCTCGTCGACGACGACGACGACGACGACGATGACGACGACGACGACGTCGAGGCGACCAACGGGAAACCGCCCGAGGGCATGCTCACCGATGTGTTCCATGTACAAGAGACTGATAAGTACGACACGTGCTACGGATTGCCACCGTCGGCGACCAGGTACGACCTAGGTGCCACTGTGGGCACCGTAGCGCCATGCTTCGAGGAGCCGCTACCCTCGCTCCCACTGCCGGGGGCTGACGACGACCTCTTCGGCCCGGCAAGCCCCGCGTACGTTCACGAGGACGTCAGCCCCACTTTCGAGAAGCCGTTGGTTCGCGAGATCGAGAAGACCATCGACGATGCCAGGTTTATCACTCAGCACGCCAAGAACAAGGACAAGTTTGAGAGCGTGAGTACTCTACTCGTTTATCCTTGCTTCTCTTCTCTTCTCTTCTCTTCTCTTCTCTTCTCTTCTCTTTGCTCCAACTTTCTTATTCCGCAGCCGCGGATAAATTTCCCGACGAATCGCGGCCCGTAGGATCGATCGATACTCCATTTTCGAGAGTGCGCGTGAAATAACAGAGAGCTCGTTCGTTCCCGTGAGCCGAGCGAAAGAATATCGAGTGGAAAGAGGCACTGATCACGGCGTATTGATCCCGACGACACGCCGATCGTGCAACGCTCTTTAATCTTTACGAGTAATCCACGTGACGGGATCGGTAATGGGGCGTGCAAATCACCGTTCGCTGTGATTACGAACGGCAGGCAGGCTGGCTCGGGTCAGCGAAAGCAAATTATAACGAATCAGCTGTGTAGGAGCCGTGATTCCAGAGCTGATAGGTCCACGCCGCTAGAGCATCGGGTCGTATTAATCAGCCGGAAACACCTCGGGATCCGATTGCCGTTAACAGCTTTAGTTTCGAATAACGCCCCGTTTCTACCCTTTCTTGTGCCCCGTTATCGACATCTTTGTCAACGTCCGAGCCGACGTTTCTTCCCTTCCGTCGTCCAACTTGTTTCATCCGGCGAGTGCGCGAGTTCCTCGTCTAGACGCGCTGCGTTTAATCCACGGACTCGCACAGTCGCTGGAAGAAATATAGCCAGGTCTCGAATTAAAGCGTCAAGCAGCGTCGCCGATTGATGCATCGACCACCCCATCCGCATGCGCCGCGTTCTACGCTTTCCGACACGGACTGAATCATGGCTGAGGTAGCCTCCGCGATACGGCTAGGTCGTAAAGTCAGGCAGGTGTCAAAGTATACCGCGCTCGGACGCCTGGGCTAGGTTTGATAGAAAGCCGAGGAGATAAGAGCCCGAAGCTCGGTCAGGTTGACAGCGAGTGTACTTCACCCTCGATTTAGCCTCGCGACGTTGCTCGTCGGTGTACCAATCGATGCTGATCCCCGTGTACATAGTAACAGGAACAAGACTCCTCTGCTCGAATAATTCTCGCTTTTCGTTGATTTCCATTATATTTAGAAAATCTCTCTCGCGTTAGCTCGACGATTACTCGGAAGATAATAGATCATCTCGTAGCCTGTCTACTTCGAAGACAGTCGCTCGACATTCATACTTCTAGGCTCGCTGCGGTTCTTGCTGCCCCTCTATAGGATCTTCTTGCGACCCTAGTCGAGGATTCGCCTGCTTATCTTCCCGGCTCCGCGTCGATTAAGCCGTCTCAGACTCGTGGCGTTCCCATCATCGATCATAACCCGAAGGTGTCCACCCCTACTACTTTCCTCGCGAGTAATAATTGGGACCCCGCAACGAGGACATTCCGATTCGTGTTCTCCTGACAGAGGATTAACCGGTCGTCGGTGTACAGAGGGCAGGTTATGCGCATGAATTTTGTCATTGGCATTTGTCCTAAGCCTGACAGGCATCGCGTCGAGTACCCTGTAACCGGCGACGAATTACGCGTCGTCTGTCGCTTCGCGGATCAATCGGGTTTCGCCTTGCACGCGGCTCTTATTCGACCGCACAGTCGAACGTTATACCATCGAGCACGATCGTTTTCCACGCGTGGCTTCTGCCCTCGAAACGAGCGTCGAATTCCAGCCGAAGTGCTCCACTGTGAGATTCCACCGGCATCGTCGCTCCACGAGGATTTTAATTAGAATCCCGCGATGAAGTGACCCCACCGGTCAGCCACCGACCGAGCAAAATGCAGAAGGGGGTAGAGTCGGTGTTCGGGGATGAAGCGTGTCTTCGCCCATTCGCCGTGAGCTCATGCGCGATGCGAATGGGCGAGGTAACCGGCTCTGTTCGCCTCGACTTGCACGCAAAGTCCTGACAGCAGCGCTGTCGTCCGACCCGAGTAAAGGAACCGAGTCCCGATAAGCTGGTTGAAAGTCGGTCGCGATCGTTCCCCATCAATCTTCCTAGCCACCAACCCGCTCATTCACGCTATACATCCTTGGCAACCTGTTAAACTTCTCGACGTACGGCGAGGCAGGAAGGAGAGCCTGTTAAAGGATCGCGAGGAACGCGTGACTCGCCAGGCAACGAGCTTTACCACTAGCCGGAGGAAGGGAAACTGAGAGATGCTTCAAAGACGTAGCGTATTTTACGCTGTCATTGCACCTTTCATTCCATGTAGTCTTCTAAGGGAAGCCGGAGCAACGATCGAATAAATTCTTAGACAGGTCAGACCAACGGAATGACGCGGATGCGCGTTGTCTGATCAATGTTAGTCTACTCCACTGCGGGAACGAGGTAGAATTTCGTATCCGATTAGGAGGAAGCATGTAAAATTTGCCCCGTAAAATTCGTCGCTGTTACTTTCGCAACGCCGCAGAATGTTTTACGAGTGCTATACAGAGAGCATTATCGAGTAGGGACGGCGTTGGGCGAAATGCGGGAAAAAATGACAAGCGGCGCAATGGCGGTGCACGCGTTGGCGGAAAGTTTGGGCGAATCGTGGGAAAGTTGGGTGGCTCGGCGGATGTAAAACTTGGGAAATTGGTTCTGACGTTGACGCGGTCCCAGCGCAGGGAACGCGTCCCGAAGTTGAGACATTTGTCCGGGGCCGGCCGTAAATTCGAACGAATTTATGCTTCCTATTTCATATTTGCGCGGAACGAGCGGCGTGGCACACTTTCGTGGATCCATCGTGTATCGAGTTTATTCGCGTCCCTTAGGGACTTCCTTGGCCGGAGAAATCTTCGCGCTCCTTCGGAAAATTTCATCGCGAAACGCGAGACCTTCCCGGTTTCTTCCTCGCCGCGTTAAGACACCGATGACAGAACGTCGACCCGGTCGCGGAGGTTGTCGCTGGTACCTGTTATTCCGACGTGGAAGAAGTTGGTGCGGAAACGAACGACTACCGGAAGTCGGTGCTCGGCTGCTTTGACAGCACCACGCATGGCGAAGTTTTCAACTCGGCCGTAGTTTTTAGCACGCTTCGCGTAGTCACACGGTTGTCCCGAAGGAGGCGAAGTTCACGCGGAAGTTGCACGCTCGAAAATGCGATAATTCGCCAGCGACGGGAAACGATGTCTGTAGAAATCGTCGGCGAATATCGTTTACGTTTTAACGAGGCCCTCGTCGCGGCAGCGCCGCCATTATTATACTCCCGGCCCGCGTTTTTCCGATATTACGAACGTGTTTTATGTAACTCGAGCACGGGAAGGGTGCTATCAATGATGCCGCGATGGAAACGCGAACATCGCCCCTTCTCTCTCGTTGCTCTCCGCTGAAAATCACGCCAGGCGTATCCGAGCACACCTCCAGCCATCGCGACGAGCCTTCGCCATTTTTCCGAATATCCCGTGCACGTAGAGTCGCGCACGATTCTCGATATCTCGATACCGTGCACTGCGAGGCGGTCTGCCGCATAGTTATCTCCGACGATCGCGTATCGCGCGCGAGATCTGCATCTGGACGAAGCCAAGGCGAGAGCCAGGGCGAAATCCAATCTAGCGAGTCCCCGAGTCACGATCCCGGAGATGCCTTGATTTCCGCGCTCTGGCCGCACGAACCGGGCGACTTCCGGTTGCTTCGGAGGAGCCAACCCCCGGCGGAGGCCGCGCTGCTCGGGGACGCGGAAAGTCGCCGCGGCGTTCATAAATTATCGACGCGAAGTGTCTACCGCGGAAACGCACTGCGGCGAAGTTCCGCTCGCTGCCAAATGTGGCCGCGCGTCCACGCCGATGCACGCGTGCTGCGCGTACGCCTCCCACACTTCCTGTGTTGCGTGGCAGAGAGGATTTCGCGAGCCCGCTCCTCTCCTCGAGTTTATTCGACCGGGTCCATGACCCGGTCTGACCAGCGCGACCGTGTTCTACTTAAATTCGCGGGCAAGAATAATCGGGGGAAACCCCGATGGGTTGGGACGGGTCTAGGTAGGCTCGGATTCGGAAACGATTCTTGGAAATTGATATATATCGTCCAGCAGGGTTTCTCTTTTATCGGATAATTGGAAAACAGTAGGGAGAAATACTTGGACGCATAAGGTGTGGGAAAAATAACGTAGAATCCCGCTATATGTCACATGACGCCGGTCTTCCGGTAGCCTATTCGGTATTGCGGGATATTTTTAGGGTGCCAAGCCGAAGTTTTTATATGTGGAACAATGCGCCAGGTGTAGAAGACCCGACAGGGGTCTTAGTTTATGGGGGTATAGTTTATTGCTCGGTGTTCTATCGCATATTTGTCAGTGTTCTTTATTAGTCGGAGCGTTGGTCGAAAGCCTAATTCGGGGAATTAGGCTTCGGCGTTTAGAATCTGGCTGCCGGATGGGGGCCTAGGAGGTCGGGGCCAGGCCCCGTGAGCTGGCTTCGAGCAATCCTTTGTCACCTGTCGGGAGGGGTTACCGTGAGGGTGACCCTTCGAACAGCCTCACCTGGAAGGAGGTGTCTCCTTCGTCACTGACCTTGGCATGGAGGAGGCTTCTCCTCCTTTGGGAGAGGCGCTTGCCTTTCGGACAAGGTTAAAAGGTGTCTCGTGTCAAGAGGTGAAGTCAGTTAGTTAATTTGTCAGTCAATCAGACAGTTAGTCAGGGAGCTAATGGTTAATAAGTCAGCATTAGTAAGAGTCAGTTAGTCAGTGCTGAAGTTATTTAGTTGTTAGAGTCGAGAGCTGAGTTGAGTCACGAGATAAAGCAGCCGGAGTCTCTGATCTTCTGTGATATACTTGATACAACGTAATAAATACAATCTTGTGAGGGATTCACAGGATATCGTCTTCGTTTCAATACCTCATTTACCATCTCCACCTTGATCCCTACAGTGTTTACAGGAAGCTATGGAAAGCGGCATCGATCGGGCAGCTGTTCTTCAATTTCTTCGTAAAACGTTCCTCCTCTTTTGTTCTTTGCTCGGTGCATCTTCTTCCCTGCTCTGTTATTCACAAACGGATCCTTGCTCCCTAGAATGTTCTCGTCGGATACCGTCAAGCGTATCCAACGAAACGTCAAAGTTCCATTACCTCTCTACTAGAGTGACGAAGTAAAAATTAATAGATCCCTCAGCTATCGTGGACTATCTTCGCGGGGGAACTGGATCGGTATCTCCGAGTGGTTGACGAATAATACATGTCGATTAATATTCTACTCGTGCGTCTACTTTCGGGCTATCGCTTTGCATAAATGACACCGCCGATGTAAGTGACAAGACTAATACAGTCGGAGCTTGCACCAGCCGCTGTTCGAGGAAATAAATCTCGCAAAAGAACTATCCAAGTTATAGAAAATCGGGACTTAAGTGGTCCGTCGTTGGAAGAAATCGATGAGTCCCTCGAGAACGACCTGGGGACGAAAATCGGAGCTTATATCGATATAGTAGTCGTTCTGGAACCGCAAACGGTCTAGGAATTAACCGTTCCCACCGCTGCGAAACGAGTGCTTCGAGCGGATTTCATGGGTCGACGGTCAAACTCGCAACTTCCGGGAAACAGGTGCATCCTCCGTTGCATTTGCCGCGAATTCGCTAAGCTCGGTCGATGTTCGAATGGAAAGATCGGCGTCCTTCGCGAGTCACTCGACGCCTCTCTTCACCCCTCTATTCCTCTCTCTCACTCTCTCCCTCTCTCTCTCCGTGGACACGCAAACGGAATAGCTGAAAAGGAAGACGCGACGTCTTGACGTGGGCCGAGCGGAAGGCCTAGGCACGAATGAAAAGGGCTTTGTGCGTCCGTATTCTCGCGGGTGCTGAACCCTCCAGCCGCGTGACCCGTGTTAACCGCGCTTAATTCGGTTAATGTCCTCCCGCGAGAAAGCGCGAGCTTTTTTCCCTGGGAAAAATTACGCGACCGAATGCCTGTGTAGTTGATTCGCCGCCTACGCAAACTTGGCCGCGCATTGGCGTGGAATTTCCAGCCCAAGCACGCGATTTATCGCGTCTGTCTTTCGAGAACGCGTTGAAACGACTATGGATATACATACGTCCATATTTCATTCCGTTTTGCTTCTCCTTCCCTGCGTGCTTGCAATTTTTCTGTTACATTACGGTGAATTTCGGTCGTTAACCTCCGCTATATCCAGGGTAAGAGAAGTAGAGGAAAATGTTATACAGAATTCGAGAAAAATAGGAAATAATGTCTTCGGTATACAATGATGACCAAGTGGAACGAAACAAGTTTCGTTAGCCTGTAGTAGCATCGTAGATACATTCCTACTTGAATTTCTACTTCTAGGACTTTCTTACGAGTCCTCAATAAAATCCTCCGTTCCCTGTACATAGAATTCCCAAACTTTCCAATAGTATCCCTGTCTAAGGTAGAACCTGGTAGGTAGCCTTACCGTTGAGTCTACTAGCAGACCCAGGACGAGAGCATCCCTTCCTTCTCCTTTCATCTCTTCTAACACTACCCCTACATCGAAGATATCTGCCATCAACTGACCACAACAATTGTGAAAGAGGACCCCCCTATAAGATAAAAATGTACTTAACATTTACGTGTGTAATAATAATAACGATCAGGAATATTATACAGTGCTGATCCAGTGCAAAAACCCGGTGCTACTTTTCGTGGCCAATTTAATAGCGAATATCGGATAGGGTACAACTGATCCTGGAAATCCTCGGGATCCTCGAGATCTTTCTTCGGTGTTTTTTCTTCTCGCACTAATGGCTCTTTATTCCAATCTTGTTCCACCGTTCCCGGTTAATACAAAGCGATAAATTCACCCGTCTACGCTGCCTGATATTACGAAGGTTAAACGTTCAGTTGCAGGAACTTTCGAGACTGCAGCTCGGGCCGCGAACAGGAATCGCGAGATGGAACAAGACGATTGAATTTCATCGTCCTCATTTCGTAACAGTTTTGCTCCATTGTCTCCTGGAAAGGAGGGTTCGCCATCAGGGGGTATCTCGGCGACCCAGAGACCGGTTTTTCAACCTAATCGGCTGAGACCCTTAAACGAACCAGGTGTCGCGAACAACCTGCAGTAGAAACTCCCTGATAGAGATGTATATGTAGGGATGTTGTTCCGATTGACAGATACACGGAAATAAAGGTGTCTTTGCTTTCAGTATATATTTTACTTACAAGCTAAAGGACCATCGACTAAATATTCACACTTTTTCTATATGTTCTCACGCAGGACCGTCTTTCACGCGTCTTCTATATACTCTGTCTCCGGACAGTCCTTGCACTCTCATTTTAACCATGCACTCCGTCTTCGTTCATTCGCAAGCTTTCCTCCTCAATCACGCATTTTCCATAGCCTCGCTCTGAAGGTGGGCCACGTACCCTAAACTCTCAGGCGCCTTTGGTTCTTCGCTCGCATTCCAGACAGTCGTAATAAATATCCCGTTCACTCGATCCTTCCACGCGCAGTTCAGGCATCTGCTAAACATTCGGGCTGAACCCTAGAACCTTGCCTATTGCCCGTCGTCAGCTAGACGGGCCCAAGGGTTCCCTCGCATTGACACTTAACCTGGCGTTACTACATATATTCGGACAAATCCACTTTTCGACTTTTTTTTACATTTCTAGTGTCGAGGAAATTGTAGCTTGGCAGCCGAAAAGTGCTAAATTTCGGGTCTCGCTGTTCGTATTACGTCTTGGAATTTTAATCCCGTTTCGGGGAGGTCTGCGAGGATGAATTCGCCACCTCGCGGACGTAAATCTCGTAATTCGTGGGCGGGTGAAGCGAGGCGGAAGAGGAGATACAAGAGGGATCAAAGATAGGAACGTCGGGCCGGTTTTCCATAGGGGTGAATAGACGCCGGGAAGACGAAGCACGTTTTATGGCCGCAGCACGGGGTCCCGAAGCGTTGGGATATAACCAGCAGCGAGCTTTCTTCGCCGATGGCGGATTGGCCGCTGGCCAAAGGTGGATGTCACGGAGGTGCTGGCGAGAAGGACTTTGCCCGTCGCGATCCCGGATTAAACAAACTTTTTAGATCACCGTAATTTCTTCCCCTCCGTGTTTCACGCTCCGCCCTTCCCGATTCCCTCTATCTTCTCCGCCCAGGCCATTCCGTCTTTGTCCGCTGGCGTATCGCCGAAACGATCGGGTCGAGTTCGTTATTGGATCACGGGAAGGCGAATAAGCTCGTTTATCGAGATAAAAGCGTGGCGTGCGTGAACTGAGTCCGAAGAGGGAGGACCACGCACGAGAAGGTTGGACGGAATTGAAAGGGGAACCGTATTCCGAGCGACTGGAGAAGAAGTATCATAAAAGTATCGGGTGTCTGTTTTATCGTCCACTTCCTCCCTTGTCACGGAGGGAATCGAAAGGAGTCGATACACCCCTGAGATGAAGGATCAGTTGTCCCTGTTGCCGGTCTCCGCGACCAACGAGACCCGCTTACTCTCTGTTCGCGTTTGCCCTCGTCCCTCCTCGTTGCTCGATTGAAAGTTCCTGGATAGAGGACTCGTCTTCTAGCTAGGTATAGAATGCACCAGAACTCGGGCACGTATGTTTGATCCTGGCTACGCGGAGCAGTAGACGATACTCGAATATCGAGCTAGCCAAGAAAACTCGGCGAGGGTGTTTCTCATTCCGTGAACGGTTTCCCGGAAGAACGTTTCTCTTCGATACAAGGGACGAGGATCGGCTAGTCCAACCGGGTATCGTGTTTATGATAGTCGGATGCCTCGTGCATTTTACCCAGCTCCGGTATCCCCGTGGCATTCCTCGCCCGTCGTCGGCCGACGTAGTTTCTTGCTCTCGTTGACCTCGGATTACGAGCTCAGTCGACAGTCCGATGCAAAGGTAACTCGTCTCGAAGTTGACCGCGACGGTGTTCGTTGCACCGGTAGGACAATTAGAAAATTTAGTTAGGGCGTAGGGAGATGAGCGCAGAGAGACTTAGAGAAGCGCGTAATCACGGTGTTCGTTACACCGGTAGGACAATTAGAAAATTTAGTTAGGGCGTAGGGAGATGAGCGCAGAGAGACTTAGAGTCTTGGGGGTTAATCTCGCGATCGCGAGACGAGTTTGAAGCGCGTGTTTGCGGGATCTGTAGACTTGTAACGGTGTTGGTTGTGGTTGGTTGCAGGTGGAGGAGGACTGGAAGTACGTGGCGATGGTGCTCGACCGGATCTTCCTGTGGATATTCACGGTGATCTGCATGATCGGCACGGCGTGGATCATCCTGCGGGCGCCGAGTCTCTACGACACCACGAAGCCGATCGATATAAAGTACAGCAAGATCGCGAAGAAGAAGATGATGCTGATGAACATGGGCCCCGAGGAGGACTAGTCGACGATCCCGCGCGGCCTCGCGCCGCGTCCACAGCGACAGCTGCTACAACACCGTCATCGTCGCCGTCGTCACAGTGGTGGTCGTCGTCGTTGTCGTCACCGTCGTTGTCGTTGTCGTCGTCGTCGTCGTCGTCACGGGCGTCACCGTGATCGCTGTAATCGCAGGCGTCGGCGTCGTCGTGGTCGTTGGCGTCATCGTCCTCGGCGTCGTCGTCGGCGTCGTCGTCGTGGTTGTCCAGCGGACGCCGCCCATCATCGAAACTGCCGATTTTCGCGTCGACGCGCAAGAGGACCCTCTCTCGATCGCTGCTGCCAGAGATGATGAGATCTCCTGAGGAACACGCCCAGGAACGGGAGGCAACGAGAGTCGCGGAAACGAGGATTCGGAGGTGGCGTGTATCTTTCCCTCTCCGAACTGTGGATAGTGTCCGATGGATTTCGGTCCTGAGACTCTTCGAGAGGGAGACGAGTGCGTGTGTGTGTGTGCGAGAGAGAGTCTGCGAGCGTGTGTGCGCGAGTGGGAACGGGGGGGGGGGCTGGTGTAGGAGGAAGAGAGAAGAGGATGGAAGACGGGAGCAGAGAGGAGCGGATAGGAGTGAATCGAAGGAGAAATAGAGAGAATCGCGTGCACGGACGAGCGAGAGGGGAACGCGTGAAAGGGGAGAGCAGAGGGTGAGGGAGCGAATGGGAGCGAAAGGGGTAAGGAGAGATTGTTGGAGCGAGCGCGAGGAGGGGAGGAGAGGGGCAGGAGAAAGGAGAAAAAGTGCCAAATACGCGAAACACACGCGCAACGTATTTTTGTAAATCTGGTTTCATACGTAAGGCTAGAGTCGTGCGGCGAGACGTCGAACTGCCCGAACTGCCGATTTTATATAAGAAGACGTTTAAACGGACACAGAGGTACACACAGGTACACGCATACAAGCACGCATACGTACACGCGGACTACGGGGATACGTACGTCGTGATTCTTATACACGCACACGCACACACCTACACACAGGCGACATGCACACGCGCATACACGTACACACGGGTACACGCTTGCGCAGGACGAGCACGTTAACAATTTATACGTAATGAAAGGAGTTGAAAGACGAGGAGACGCGGGAGGGAGAGGAAAACAGGGAGATGGAGAAAGAGGAAGAAAGAAGAGATGCATCGAGAGAAGAGGAGATACACAAGGGAGACACGCGCGCGCGCGTGCACATCCGTTCGAGGTGTGCGTACGCAGGGTGTACATAGGTATATAGGAAATTATACGTCTATTACGTGCGTAGATATACTCGACGATCTCACAGCGTATGAGCACACAACGCGATATTCATCCGCATATTCTCGACACATCGTATAATCACGGGGGTGCGCCGAGCTTGCGCTCGCGCTCGCGCGGACACGACACACGCCACACGCACAACCGAGCACACGAACGTCGCTGGGAACATAGGGTGCCTCGCGCCAAGCACACGACGAAGGAGGATTCTTCGACCGGGAGAATCGTTGCCGGTGATAAAGAACGAGACTCGTCGTCGACGTCGACGTCGTCGTCGTAGTCGAGCCGGTGATTATCGTGCCAGGAAACGTGCGCTGCTCGTTGAAGGTAACGGGAACTAGAAGAAAGTAAAAAGGGCGTGCACGAACTGAAAATTTCCCTCGTTTCTTCCACCCTCTTTTTCCACCCTTTTCCACCCTTTTCCACCATTTTTCCGATCGCCTATCCAAGCAAACCGAACGCAATCCATCGCAATCCGCGTCGACATTTTTTTCAATTCGTCCCTTGTAATCCCATCCGGATCGTGGTCAGTCGTGGGTTCCCCCCAGTCAATTCGAATCAAGGCAAATCGTTGGATCGAGCGCGGAGCAGCGAAACGAACGTTTAATCGCGACCAGAGCACGCGACCTGGCGGATCGATCGGGCCAGAAAATCGATCGATCGATCGATCGAGTAATTTCCTCGTCGAGCGGACTCCTTCGTCGTGCGTGGTGTTCCCCGCGAATATACCGGAGAGATAGAGAGGAGGAGGAATCGCGAGCAGAGGAGCTCGCAAACAACTGCCAACTTTAGAAGCAACGGACTCTGTCCGATCCGATCGGCTCTTAAAGACGAGCAACGCGTTGTCGACGGGAAAAAGCGAAACGGAGCGGACGATCGCGGGAACTTTCGGCGTGCCAGGACGCGAGGCGATTGCTCCTTCGTTCCATCGCGAACGGAGGCCATTCGAGATCCCGACATCTTTCTGTTACTTCCTTTTTTTCCCCGATCTCCGTTGGAACCCGCGCCGGGAGATCGCTCGAACATCGTCGCGATAAAACTCGGCGAATTTTCAGCCGGTAATCGCGCGTCCTCCCTTGGAACACCGTTCGCCGATCTCGATACTATCTGGCCGACGACGAACCCCAGATACCCTACAGAACTACCAATCGATTATCCCCCAGCCGCGATTCCGTGTTCGCTTCTCTGATGAACTTGGAACATCCGCTCTTCGTTATCGAAGAATCCTTCGATCACCGGAGCCGTTTCCCCAAGTTTCATCTTTACTCGGCGATTTTGCTTTATAATCCCGATTTCCCTGCACGATCGAGGGAACCTCGAGGAGGATCGAGAGAGTAATAGGGGGAAAGTAACGAAGGAGAGCGACGTCGGGGACCACGGAGGATCATCTAGACTGCCGTTCTCCGCAGAGATTCGCTGCGCGAGGATAACGGAAGTCGAAGATACGCGGAGGTTCCTCGTCTTCCCGGATCTCGCGACGCACGACGAGATGAACGACCAACAGATCTACCAAGAAGACGATACGGGAAAATGGCGCGAGAAGGGGGGACGCGCTGTTTCCGGCTCTGTGTTCCAACGACAACGAGATTACCGGAAACGCACTGGCACGCCGGGGTCTAGAAACGGAGGACGTGGAAAACGCGATTTGCTCGGCTTTAGGAGCGCGCGATGGGATGTTGGGCGAGCCGTGGATACAAAAATCACGAACGTTTCGAGAGGTTGGAGCTCGCGCCGTGGACGTGGTTTGCTCGCGGACAGAGGGAGCCTCGTTTCGATACAGCCTTGGTACATTGATATTTCTACGTTCACCGATGTCCTCCTCGTGGTTCGCGGGCAAGCCGGGCTCCAACGTCTCGAAAGCTTCCAGCAGTCTTTCAAGGTATCCAGAACTTCCGGAGAGGGAAAAAATAACCTCAAGTTCTACGAACTCACGCTTAAGCCATTCAGTCTTTCAGAAGCATCGACCATTCTCCGGTTCGAACGCAACGCTCAAAGCGGTGCTCGACTCGAACGTTTACCGATCGTTTACGGGGTGATCCACCGTCGAACGCGCATCGTTTGGCCACGTGCAGCGAAATGGAAGAACGGAAATATAGAATGGGGAGAGAAAGTGAAAAATTGCGATGAGAAATAAAACGGAAACGAGACGCGTAAGCGCGAGCGCGTCGGACGCGCACACTCGTGCATACATACACACACAGAGAGACATTGTTTGTACACTGACAATGAAGAAACGAGGAGACGAAGGGGAACGGGAGCGGCCCATGGGGTGGGAAATAGGAAACGCCACCCAGGCTCTCCCTCTCTCCGCGAACCGGTATAATAATCAATTTATTTGCTCACATAAAGGTAACGGTATAATATATTTAATATGTGCATACTAGGTATAAACAGGAGGTTAATTACACGAGAGAAAGAAAAAAAAAAATGAACTAACGAATCGCATAGCCGAGGACGATTCACTCGGCCAGCCCGTGGGGGCCGGTGGTGGTGCTGGTGGTGGTGGTTGCTAATGGTGTGCAGTGTGGGACGTACTATTAACGCCGATCCATGGACACGGTGAACACGCGATACGAGCACACGCACGCGAGTGTGCGCCTGTCGGGAACGGGGAGACGTGTTTCGAGATGATACGTGTTTTCGAGGATTCAGGGGGTGGAAGAGGTCGCGCGAGCAACGCGTTCCCGCCGCACCCATCTTTCCCGCACTTTGCGCAGATTAACTTTCCTACGCGGAACCCAACAGCGTCGAGAGTTTCGCCAACTAGCGTCGCGTACGAGCGTTCGTGATTTACGGCGCGTGACTCGTCTCGCGCGTCTTCGTGCCACGTTTCCGCGCTGACGGGACGCTCTCTCTATCCGTTTTGCCCCGATTTCCAAGCAATTTTCCACCCGACCTCGCGATCCCCCACGATTCCTCCCGCGTTTCTTTCGAACTTTAATTTAATCGAGAATCTCCTTTTATTTCTTCCGGCAATTCCTTCGACTCTGGCGAGCGAACGTCGACAGGCGTGCCGCGGAATTGCCAGCAGCGTGATAATATCCACCGCGAGTTTTGCATGTTTAAGGAAATTCTCGTGTTGCAGTGCGTCGTCATTGTTCGCGTCTCTGACTTGCTGTTCCCGTGTTATTAATTTACGACGCGGTTTAAATCAGACTTCAAACGCGGCTACGCAGCCAACCAGCCTTGTGACGTTATTACGCGAACGTCGCGCGGCTGCGTAATGTACGACGCGTTACATCCACGGCGTAATGGGTCGCGAAATTGCACTCGCTGCGAGTGCGCCATTCTTTCGGCTGACAAACGTGAAAAAATCGTGACCCGTCAAATTCTATTCTCATTCGAACGACTAATTTTCCCCGACATTTTTTACATCTCCGCTTTAGCCACGAGATAACCGTCGCGGATATTAAACAGGCAACGACGCGCCTCCGCTTGCGTTTCCGTTCGAAAGAACGAGCGCAACGCTGCTCGCGAAACCGCGACGTTATATTAAATTCAGTCTGGTCTGGGCGAATTGAAATTTCGCCGAAACTGTTTTCCCGCGAAATCCCGGAATCCACGCGCCATTCGGGAATTAACTTACGTTAATCGCTGCGAGACAGCTCGACTCGCGGCGGAACGGAGTTAAACCCCAGAAATTTCCGCGACTCTCTGTATTCGGCGTTAACCTCTCGGCATGCCTGGATTCGCGCTTTAATTTTTCGCGAAACCGGGGAAAAAAGGAGGAAAGAGGCGGAGGAGGGTTGGAAAGCGTAACGCGTGGAAAAGTTAATCGACGCAGCGTGTACGGATTGCTGAAACGCGCGAGCGAGCGTAATTTCAACAATAACAAAACAATGGCGGAACGACGGCCATTGTTTCGCCGGAGACCGCTCATCTCCCCCTGCCACCC
>NW_016910297.1:738596-753038 GCF_001483705.2 Eufriesea mexicana
GAGGGAGAGAGAGAGAGAGAGAGAGAGAGAGCGAGAGGAAATAGTTTAAACGAAGGTTTAAGGGTTTTACGCTAATGATAAAACGATAGCTGTTGTCGTACGTTAAGTTGGTACTCGTTGATAATAAACGTTGATAATCGATCCATGACAATGAAACGTAACACGGGGGTAAGAGTAGAAGCGAACGATCAACGGGATTTCTCGTCTACGCGAGTCGTCGTCGATCCGATCGACGCCCGGCTTTACGAATCCGCACGAACGATTAGGGTAAACTGTGTACATTGTAATAACGTTGCAAACGTAGCCGTTGTGTTTTAGCCACGTCGTAACCGCGCATCGTCGCGATCCACCGATCGAGGGGTCGTTTGATCGAAGGGCCAGCGTTTTGCGCGCGTGTGCGCCAACGCGAGTCGGAACCTCGTAACGTCGTCGTGCCTGTTCGTCCCTCGCGCACCGATATTTCACCCTAAAAATCGTCCAACGATTCCGATCACGCGCCTTCCTCGCGACCAGCCAACTTCTAATTTTATTCCAACGATTTCCACGAATTTCCAATTCCATTCCAAGGATCTCCATTGATCCAACATCGTCCTAGGATCATCGTCTAATTACACAGCCCCGTCTACCCCTCGCGTCGTTAGACCAGACTCCGTCTCGCCATTCGTCTATCTTCTCCCCTTTTTCTTCTCAATTTTCCTCTTTTCTGTCTTTCCTGCCGGACGCTTTTCCTCGAAACGAGCCAGGTGTGCCGCGTAGCGAATGAATAAGTAAAAGCCAGCGAGATGTAATTACTCCATTCGCGAGGGTATTTGCCGGGTGTTCGGTTATCTCGCCACCAAGTCGATTCAATCCCGCGGATCCCGAAACAACATGCCGCGACGGAAAGCCTGGACCGAGCATCTCGTTCCCGCGTCTCATTTGCTTCCGACCAGCCCCTGCTGCATCGACCTGCTCGCGTTTATCGTTTAGCATCGGATTAATTTAAACCCGGCCTAGAGTCCTGGCAATCCGTTTCCATCGCCGGATCGCGGATTTTTCGCCCGCGTATCGCCGAGAGATCTCGCGTCTTTCCAGCATCCCCGTCGCGAATAGACCGCTCGAGGGGCGGGGAGGTCGCGAATAATCTGCCCGGGGTGAATGGGAACGGTGTCCGGGACGCGAAATAATTCCGTTTCAGCCGCGTGTCCGAGGTGACTGTCTAGGAGATCCTGGAGCAGGTTTTTCCAGCGGTCGCTTGGGCCGGTGGTGGACGTTGAACAACCCCTGTTGGCCGAGGCCTGAAAGGACGGCCGGCCAGGCCATGCTAGGCGTCGTAATTGAATTTTTCAGTCGCCTCGGGCCTTCGCAGACGCGCGATTCATTAGCAGTGTAAACCCCGGGGCTGGAAATTAGGGCGGGCATGTAAGGTAAACGAGCGAACGAACGGCGGGCAAATGGATTAAAGCGAGCGAGTTCTGATTCG
Source organism: Eufriesea mexicana (assembly GCF_001483705.2). Classification (NCBI taxonomy): domain Eukaryota; kingdom Metazoa; phylum Arthropoda; class Insecta; order Hymenoptera; family Apidae; genus Eufriesea; species Eufriesea mexicana. The sequence continues at coordinate 740,059 of NW_016910297.1, forward strand.
GTGAACGTGCTCCCGTTCTCACGGGACGAAGGAGGCCGAGTCTCGATTACCACGGACGTGTCCACCTTTCCGTGGGACTAACCGTGAGTGCAGGTTTGATTAAAATTCCACGTCGCTTTTTCCCTTCGCCCGCGCTCCGCTCGCGCGTTCGCGCTTCTGTCCGCCGGGACGATCGATCCGTCGATCCACGGCGCGTGATCGGGAAACGTAGTCTGCTGAGGAAAAAGATCGAAAAATTGAAAAAAAGAAAAAAAAAAAGATACGAAAAATCCGTCTTCCTGTCTTCGTGTTTTTCCAGTTTCTCGCTGTTCTCGCGTATCCACGTTCACGGATACATGGTTACACCGACTACACCGTTGTTCGGGGATTATACATACGTGTGACTGTGCGTAGATTAAAAGAAAAGAAAAAGAAAAAAAAAAAAAAAACAAAAATAAGAAAACTGTAAGAGAGTAAGTGTTTACAAACGTTTAAAACTCGCGCGCGATAGCCTGATAAGCGAACTCGACAATTTTGCGTAAGTGATAATCTCGTAAGCGTGTTAATTAACTAATAGGTAGACCCTTCTGATTGTGACCCTCGTGCCAGGACACGCGATCGACGTTGACCGAATATCAGCCGGATGATCGAGAAATCGATTTTCTTTTTCGCTCGCGATCCATCGCGGTCCGATCGTCTTTCTCGCGCGTACTTTCTTTGCCGCTCGACAGGCGCAGACCTTTCGTTCTTAGGACAGACGTTCCATGGAATTCTCTCTCGGGGAGTAGCGGCTGTCGACAAGGACGATCTCGCGGATGATCCGCGACGAGCCGCTCGGTCGGTAAGCGAATCGCTCGCGACTCGACACGCGCGACCGCTCGTCGAAGTCTCCGCGTTCGATCGCGCGCGTCTCGGCCGCGACGATTTTCGTTTCCGCTCGTCGCGTCGAGGCCTCTCGATTTTTCGCGTCGGTTCCGGGACGTCCCGAATGGCCGATGAATCCGAAAACGGGGTTGATCCCGAGTCGCGGAGCCGCGGCGTTCGGTTACGGCCATGGTCTGGGTCACAGTCGTGAAACGCTCAAATAAATCAAGTACCGTGTATCGTCAGAAGCTTTAAAGTCTTCCGTGGGGGCATTCCACAAAGAAATGTGCGACGAAAGGGAAACCGGGCGAACGCATTTATATACATAGAATTGCCGATACGTCGCGTCCACTGGACACACCGTCGATTTACGTGGGAACGTGAAAGAGGAATGTTAAACCGTCCATAAAGAGAATTTACGTAACAAGTACGACGAACAACAGGGATTTTTCGTTTCCGTTTCGCGAACGGGAATTTTGTACTTCATCCAGTGTACGGTTCACTGCGTCGTCCGATCGAGTAACCCCATTGTCTCTGCGTTTTTCCCATTCCCAGAATTTCCCCTTCCCTCTTTTCCCTTTTTTTTTTATTACCATCAATTTCTCAACGTGCCAACCACGTTGTTTTATTTCCCAGAACCTTTTTTTTCCCTCTTTTATTACCCCGCCGCCGATCAATCAACGTTACTCGCCAAACTTTCTTTCGTTTCCTCCGTTCGCTTTCAACTTCCGTTGAAAAAAAAAAGAGAAAGAAGGGTAAAAAAAAAAACAAAAGAATACGTTCCAAACGTCGGTTCGACAATCATAACCATCGAACGTCTCCATAGTCGTACGCGAATCCTCACCATTGAATCACCATCGAACAGGGCCGCATCTCTTTGCTACGGGACAATTTTTCACGTTTTCATCGAGACTCCGTAACCGCATGTCGCGAAACAAAAAAGCCAAAAACGAAAAAAAAAAACAAAAAAAAAATAGAGGAAGAGAAAAGAAATAAAGAGAGAAGAGAGAGCGAGAGAGAGAGAGAGAGAACGGAAACTTAGATAATTAACGTAACGAACGATCCGAAGAGATGGCGAAACGTCATCGACAAGAACCGGAGAACAATCATGGACGACGTTCCGTGGAAGAATAGCGAGACACGCGTCGAGGGCGGAACTAATTGGACGATTCGCCGCTTTCGTTCCAACCTCGTACGTACTTCCGCCCTCGGAACGTTCTTCCACTTCCGTTGGCGCACACGCGCGGTTCCCTCCTCTTTCATACGCAGGCATCGTCGATCGTACGAGAGTTTCGAAGACGAAACGGCACAGTCCGCGCGCCGCCTTTCGCTCCGCCAAATTCGAATTTTCTTCTTTATTTTCCTCGTTCCTTTCTTTTCTAATTTTCCCCCATCTCCGCGCGCGAACGACTGCGCAAATCGGCGACGAAAATTTCCTCCCGCGAAGCGAACGGTTTACGAACAACGTTTCCTCGAGATCCGATGTACGCGGAAATCGCGGTCGCAGCGTGTAAACGATCACCAGCCACGCTCGCGCGCCAGTTCGAAGCGGATCCGAGCGGATGAAAGGCACGGAACGGAACGGAAGGCGTTTCCAGTCGCGAGACAACGCCGGAATGGGAAAATAAGCCGGCGAATAAGCGGGAACGAACGGTGGGCGCGGTCTCCGGATCGCGCGATTGAATTATCGCCTTTGGAAAGAAAGGGCCGGCGTACACGCGGCGAACAGAGATCCTTTGGGGCTGTTTTTCGGACAAGCTTCGATTCGATGCGACGACGAGGACATGGCTCGCGCGAACGTCGATTCTCATCCGTTTCTTCCGTTATTTTCAGCGAATTATTTTTATAGAGAACGCGGAGCGCGATGAAAGAGGCAGGGGAAGGATGAAAGGGTAAGAGCGAAAGCGCAGGACGAACGAGGTCCAGCGATTTCGTCGATTCGACTGGAGCAGGAATCGATGCTTTCGGGCGGGGAAAAAAGACACGCGAAGAACGACGAGCGGAAATTCAGTTGGGTAATCACCGTCGGCTATTTTATTCGAGAGCCAAAGGATCGCGTGGATCCACGCTCGTTGCTGCGGCTCGCTCTTGCAGCAACGATCGCCTTCGGGTTACACGGGCAGAAGCTGCGACGTAAAGACCGGAAACCCGGCCGCGCTGATCGGCCCCAAGTTCCGTTCGACTCGTATCGATTTCATCGGACTCCAGGCACACAGTATTTTTCTACCGTGTAATTTCATACTTTTCCAATTCTCTTCGATCTCGACAACCGTATCGGCAACGTCTCGAGGTTCCTCTGTAACGCGGCGAATCGAAACGCGTTCGTCGCTCGAACACGTTCACCGGAAATACTCCACCACACGAATTTTCCAACCATCACCAGGGTCTGCCGCGGGAACCACGCACACAGAGACACGCGTAATACACGAGACACACACACGCACGCACACGTTACACACGCATGTACACGCAGGACAGGCATACACTCGGAGCCACCAGAGGGACGGGTGCCCGCTCGCGGAAGGTGCTTCAACCCCCGTGGGTGCTCGCGGGAATAATCATCGAAGTGACACGCGACTCGGTCACGCGATCATCGCGTGCATGTCGATCGAATCCGTGGAAGGATCGCTCGCGTACGGCGCCGTTGTTTTTTCCGCCACGGAAGGGGGGAGGGAGGAGGGGGGGTGGAGGAGGGGGTGGTGGCTAGGGATCTCTTCGTGTGTTCGAACGGATTAAATCGAAATCTTTGCTCAACGTTGCATACGTGTTATATATAAAATAAAAGTAAGATGATGTTATCGTCTAGTGTTGAAACATAGCGTTAACTACGGCCAGGGGAGGGTTGTTCGTGTTTTCCGGCCACGTCGTTGCCGTTGGTGTTCCCTGTTGTGTTCAGCGTTACGAAAATAGGTATTACCGGTTTTAAATGGGACGAGCAAGCTGGGCGGTGTCAGGTGGGGGGGCGGGGGTCGGAGGAGCGAGGAGGAACGCGACACCATCGATGCGCACGATGTAGGGTGGCCGTGAATCGGGAGGAGGTTCAAGGGTGGGAGTGTGTAGATTATTAAAGGTAACAATAGTAATAATGATAACTAATAACGATATACTAATAACGACGCTAACGCTGTAAGGATAAATGATGCATAGTAATAACGAGTAACGATAGCACGTAAAACGCAGTAATAAACTACCACTTAACAATAAACGAGTTACGGTAACGTTAAACCTAAGAGTAAATAAACGAGAAATAATAACGCTAAATAACAAAATATCGAGTATTAATTAAAGGTACCCTTAAACAAGTATATCGAGCGCTAACTCTACTATCGACGATTACGAAACGTTATACGGTGTATTGTTATCGAATTCCAGAGACGAAAAGGAGAGAAGAAAGAGAGAGAGAAAGAGAGAGAGAGGAGAGTACAGCGAGGAGGAAGATGACGGGAGGAGAAACGCGGATAGGGATTTAAAAATGGGGAACGAAGGAAGAACGAGCGAACGTTGTTTGACGAGAGGAAGGACCCGATGAAACTCGTGTAAAACTGATAGTATCGTTAAGACAATCAGACACTTATTGCTCCGGCCACCTCGAGGGCCATCCGTGAATATTTGTTGTCGAGGTTTGTCCCTCGGAGAATTGGAAGGTGGGTGACAAGAGAGAAACGTGGCAAGATCGAGAGGAACAGGTGCGAGCGGAATTGTCGCGCGCCTCTTCTCAGTCGAGCGAAGGAGAAGCCCGAATATGCAGTTTCCTTCGGCGAAAGAAAGGAGAGGGGATGAAAAGAAGAATAGAAAGATCGAAGTGAAAGGAAGAGAGAGGGAGAGAGAAAGGATTGGCGAAGGATTGAAAGAGACGGAGACCTTCGACTTTTACCCCGGCATCCACCCAATTCCACCCACCCTCGTCCAAGGGAAAACGAAAATCTCGGAGAGGGCTCGATGAGAGAAGGGAAACGGAGAGAGAACTCGGCACGTGTTCGTCGAGTGTGCCGCGGGACGCTTTTTTCTACGCCTCACATTTTCTACGGTTTCAAAAAAAAAAAACGAAAAAAATAGCAGCAAACGAACGATTGTCGAATGGAGCAGCAGGGTTCAGGGGTGCGGGAGGGTGCACGCAGGAGGCGGTCAACGAGTTTGCGGGAATTTATCGAGCCGCGTGTCGCTGGGAATTCGAGAGCGAATCGCGAACCCCGCTCGGCGCGGGGGGTGCGGATAAGGCGTGCAGCGATACGAGATAATACGGGATCGCACGCGAGAGACACGCAATCGTTACACGATACACTCGTGGAGACACGTTACACTCGCGTCGTACGCGTGCGTACGTTCGAGGAAAGCTTCGTTTCTGACTGACATCGCTTTCGTTCTCGATCGTCACTGTAAATATAGGTTTTTGTATAAAACAGAAACGAAAGTGTAATCACGAATGAATTCAAACTATCCTCAAACCCCGCAAACTCCCCGGTACTTTCCTTACATCGATCCGGACCCGATTAAACGCGAACTATGCACGCGTGCAGAGGCATCTCACGCATACACACACACACACGCGCGCAGCGAACGAACGAGGAAAAACGAGATACCCTCCCTCGTCGAACGCATTTTGCCTCCCCTAGAAAATAAGAGAACACGAAGCAAAAGGAAGAGAGAAAAGACAGGTTTATATAGCCGATCGAGGCTGTCGATCGATTTCAACGAGCGGACGCCGAACGTTTCGTTCACCGACCACCCCTAAGTATTTCTTTCTTCTCCTTTTTCCCTTCTTTTTTTTCCCCTCCCCGCCCCACGTCGACCAGGGTGAAAAAGCCACCCTCGATGGAGAGCTCGGTCTCTCCTTCCTTTCGATTTCGTTCCGTGGTCGGCTGCTGCTTTCGCGCTCCTTTTTCCGTTTTCCGTGATTCCGCTTGCGAGTAGGATCGCGAGCGTTCGAGAACGGGGAGAGGGTGGACGAGGAAACGCACACGTTCGCGCGTACACGCACGCATACACACGTACACGAAGAGTAACGGTGTGTGTGTGGGAAGGAGAGGCGAGGAGGCGAAAGAGGAAGAGGAGCAGACGCGGGAGAGAGCGAACGAAGATGCTCACGACGATGTTGACGACGATGAACAAACGATGACGATGGTGTGTGTTTGTCGAGGAGGGTGGAAACGAAGGAGATGGAGGAAAAATGGTAAGGAAGAAGAAAAAAAAAAGAAGACAGATGAAAATAAATGAAAAACACATACGAACATTTTGTTATATCCGTACGTAAGAACGTAGAACGAGGAACGTGTGTTATAAGGAAGTAAACGTATCGAATCTACAGTTAAATGTTTACGATAAAATTACGGGTAATTAAGAAGATTCTAGATTTTTTCTAACTAATCGATTCGTACGGCGGACTCGTGCCAATCCTCTAGATTTACGACCTAAAACGAGATATACAAATGAGATGAAGCTGTTATCCTATATTAAGTCGGCTTGGAATAAATATTTGATTATACGTATTTATCGTGCGACCGGTCTGTGTATGCCTGACTTTACGAGTGCCTGATAGCCGAGCGAACCCGACCCGTTTGTCTGAAAGCGACCGCGAGAGAATGCGAGAGCGATGAACCCACATAGCGGAGAGATACGCAGGTAAAACAAAGAAAGAAAAAAAAAAATGACGAATTTGATAAAAAAAGGAAAAAAAAACACATTACGTAAGTTATTAACCTTGTGCGCGTGTGCATGTTGCGAGAGAGAAAGAGAGAGAGAGAGAGAGAGAGAGAGAGAGAGAGAGAGAGAGAGAGAGAGAGAGGTGCAGAGCGAGATTGAACGAGAGAAAACGAATGTCGAGGGACGAGAATGACGGCGGCTAGAGCAACGAGTAAAAGTAGACGTCGTCGAACGAAAAAGCTCTTTCTGTTACTCGATCGCGTCTCGGTTAATTCTGGAAAAGCGTCCAGAGGCCGCGGACCGCGGGGCACGGCCGCTTCGGTGTTCCCCGGAAGTGCACGGCGACGTCGCGGCTCGCCGGAAACCGGAGCCCGTCGCGAAGCGTCGCCGGTCGATTGTCTCCGGCAAAGAAGGTCGACGTCTCCGCGACTCGCAGGAGTCTCCGGTCGCTTTCGTCCGTCATTAGATATATATGTAAATGTATGTATATGTATATGTACGTGTCGATCGCGGTGTCGAGCGGAGAAGCGCGTGCTCGAGGCCCGCCGTCGCGAGAGTCCACGAGGCCGAGATGGAACGCAGGATGGAACGAGATCTCATCGACGAATCGCCGATACGCTCGTCGCAAGCGCGTCTCCGTCAGGCTTGCCTTTCTCGCGCGCGAACGCCAGGGGTGTGGACCGGGGTGTCAAGAGGGTGGAAAAGGGGCGGGAATGAGGTGTGAGAGGAGGAGAGGAGGAACGCGAGAAATGGACGCGGTTTTTGCCCGATCAATTTGCTAATTGGAGAAGCACGCTTCGACGCCGGAATCAGGAGCGATAGATTTACCCCGGGATCATTTGAAATTCATAATCGCTGGATTTTTAGCACGTTCGCGGGCTTAATGGCTCGTCCGTCGCAACGCGGTTTAGAAATTACGAATTCGCCAAAGGGGATAGGGACGCTGGGAGCCCGGCCACGAAACCAGGTCGATGTAATCACGGGCTTTCGGCGCGTTGATCCTTCTGGCCGAGGCATTGCAGCATTTTAACAATTTTATCGGGCCAAGCAGTGGTCAGGCAAGTCGTTAACTTCGTTTCCAATCCGTAACCGGTTATTTTGCGCGAGTTTGCTCCTCCTCCCGATCGAAAATTCGAAGCGTGGCTCGTAAAGTCTTCTACGTAACGTGGCGCAACGAGAAAGGGAAAAGAGGAAACGAACGAATAAATAAATAAACGAGAAGAGAAAATGGGATTTTAAAATTACCGGCGTTGGTTGGTAAGGTGCGAATGTTTTATACAATTTTTAATCGGAAATCGACGAGACATCGGCGATGTTCGTCGACGTCGCTGCGATCGCCAAGATGGCGGCGACTCGAACCAACGCGTGGTAATCGAATCGCTATTCGTCGCCGATCGTTCGATCGGTCACCGTGTGTAACGCGTCTCGTAGATTTTGTAACGTTGCGGCAACGCGGCGTGACGACGAATAATATACATATGTACATACGAAAGGGAAGAAATGGGGAAAGGTCGGCGAAGATGGTCGAGAATGAAGGAAATATCGGCGCCGCAGGGCGTGGCGTTTGTTGCGATTAACCATTGTACGTTCACGAGGATCCTTCGTCACGATTGATATTATCATTACTATTGTACTTACCATTATTGTTATCACGACTGTTACGATTATTTATTACCGCTAGCATTCGCTGATTATCGTTACGATCGCTCCGGCGAACGACGAGTCGACGAGGAGCGCCGGTGTCGGCGCTCGAACGGACAAAGTCGAGGTACCGAGGAGAAAAATCAGGGTGAAGCGTCAAAGGGGATGACGGAGAACGAATGAGAAATTTGTTTTAAATAAACAACAACGAATCACCGAGAGTCTTCCGTTGTTAACAATGCCGATCTCTCTGTCTATCTGTTTGTCTATCTGTCTGTCTGTCTGCCTGTCTGTGTCTGTCTGTCCGCCTGCCTGTTCGTCTGCCTGTCTGTCTGTTGTCTGTTTCACGTGCGTCTGTGTCTGCTGTGTCTCCGAAACCGAGTGCCACCTGCCCATCGTGTCCGTATTATCGTGCCGTGCGTTTCTTTTTTCCACTATTTGTTCCGCGACAGCCCCTGCTGGATAAAGTTCCTCCGTCGATAAAACCATCGACGTGATCGACGACGGGGAGGGAAGAGGGTGTATTTAAATGGGGGGGGTGGGAGAGGAAAAGGAGACAAAAAGGATAATGGAAAGGAGGGAAACGCGACGAGAGAAGACGAGAGGAACGATCTCGCAGCAGGGGCCGCCGATCGAGCTGCGTCTTCGTCAGTGAGCGCCCAAGGCAATCATTTACCACCCCGAAGCGGCCGTCGCGAGCCTCCGGAGCCACCGACGCATACGATAGACTGTACAGTAACTTTTACGAATCCCTTTGTACATCACACTCAGCGACAGTAGTGCCTAGTGAACGGACTAGCCGGCGGGGATGCGATCGATGGCTGGGCGATTCGTCTGCCGACGTAATTTCAACCCCTCCGTTACTCGTAATTCCTCCGAATCGCCATTTTAATTCCATCCTCGGACTTTGATCTCGCGAACGCGGGAGCAACCTCGTCCTCGTCTTTCTTTACAATGGCCCTTTCCCGTTTCGTTTCGCTTTACTTTTCTCTTTTCTCCATTTCTTTCGTCTTTGTTTTCTTTTCTTCGAGAAATAACGCGACGTCGTCCGCGTATCACGACGATCGGTCCAGCGACGAGTCTCGGATCCCCATCGCGCATCCGGCGACGCAATCGAGGCTCGCGATGGCCAGCCACTTCTAGGTCTGTACATAAAATAACGAACACGTCACTTATCTCGGACTTCCTCCCGCGGATATCGCTCGATCGTCGATCCACGAACACGCTCGGCGTCGCAGCGCGCTCGATCTCGTTCCAGTCGCCTGTCATTGAAGGGCAAATGGCACTTAAATCCGTCTTACAATTCCTCAATTGCGATTCCGCTGCTGACGGGGGTGGGGGGAATGGCCGGGAGACGAGCGGAGGGCCGAGGGAGAGGGAAGGGAGTCGATAACGGGGGATGAAAGATCGTTTCCGGGGAGGGGTGAGGTTTGCAGAGGAGAGAGAACGGAAGCAGAGACGCTATGTAATATATTAATTATCTAATTAACGAAGGAGAGCCAATACTCTGAGAGGAGAGAACACACGTGACGACTCATACGTACATACACGCATGCATACATACGTACGTACACACACTCGCATGAAAACACGCGCACACACGGTTACAGGAACACGCGCGAACACACTTCCGACACTCGCATACACGTACAACGCGTACACGAACGAGCACGCGAAACACGCATACACATGTACACACACATACACACACGTTATGTATGGATAAAGAAAAAAAAAGAAAAAAAAACTAAACTAACCTATTTGTAAGCTAACGTCTACACTCTACACAACTATCCACGTATGTAAAACGATTGAAATAAACGAGCGGTTAAAATTATTGTTTAAAAAATAATAAACGTATTGAAAAAATTGGTGGCGTCGCAGATCTCGTTACCTGTCACGATATACTCGGTCTCTTTATTCTTCTCGTTCCTCCAGCCAATTTCGGATTTTGCTTTCAGGTACCCCTTTGCGAAACGCTGCGATGGAACGGCGACGATAGAGTAGCGAAGAAGAGAGAGAAATAGGCGAATAGCGTCGATTATTATTAATCGGAGAAAATAGAATCCCGATTCGTAGATGATACCCTGACGATCGTCCATTTTCCGAAATCATCCCTAGCACGGAAAGCACTCGCCGCTGAAAAACCATTAGGTGCCATGACACGTTACTTTCCTTTTAACTCTATTTTTTCCCATTTTTATTTTCTTTTTTTCTTCTCGTTTAATAAGTTTCCATTATCGACAGCTTTTACCGGCAATACCGGCCGAAAAAATGGACCAGTCCAGAGCGAAGGAAACACTGGACGCCACGTTTATGTGCTTTCCCATCCAGTGCCGTCTTCTCCTCCTACCAGTTCCCACGGACCTTGCCAGTTTTCGTAGATCGTGTTGTTGCCAGAGCAAACAATCGGAGCGGAGACAATTTCACGAGCGACGGGGGCGAGAAAGAAATTAGCCAGGAGCCAGTCGATGGGGGTAGGTATGGCACGGTATCGAGAAGTTGGATGGATCACTGAAGCGCTGCGGACTTTCCTCGACTCCCGTGAACGATCTTTGTTTGTCTGACTCCTGCAACTTGGCCAGTGAGAATGGAAAGGGGACGGAATCGACGGGAATCGAATACCAGAAACGGAGGGCTCGCGTTGCAAACTTCCGTACTCGACGTAAGAGCGTAACAGCGTTTCGGAGTAGATGGTCAAATAAATTTTTCCCCTTTGCCAAGGGACGCGGGAATAGGGTGAAATAAGGACTTCGCGCGGTCGTAGGGAGAATCGTCCTTTCGTCGCGCATAGGCACCCTGGCTTCGAAGCCAAAGAATCGCGTGCGAACAGGCAAAGAGCAAACTTCGAATCGCGCATGGTACAGTTTGGATGAAACTACTTTGGATCAGCCGTCAGAAAATTGCTTAAAATAGTTTCTCAAAAATCCCTCGGGAAATCGCGTCTGAGAGAGAAGACGTGCCCTGTCTCGATAGTTTGTTATCCTGATCCGTTTTAATTTTCCTTCCTCGTTTGATAGAAAAGGAGGTAAGAATGGCGGATGCGAGTCGATCGTATTTCCTGTCGTGGCCTCAAATTGCCCCGCGACAAAATCAGTCGTCTAATTGTTTCGAGGCACCCCGGCCACGATGGGCGAACTTTAAATTAGATAAATCGGCCGACACTCGCACCCTATGGAAAACGTAATTGCGTTAGCTCGGGGAACAGCCAACGGGGCCACGTATTATCCGTGCAAACATTTTTCTCCGTTAACGATGAAAGTTCGGGGCGCCGTGCTTGCTCCACGGTCCCTGGAGTCGACGCTCGACGACCGAGCCACCGGAAGTCATCCGGATGCTGACGGTTTCGTCTTTGTCTTTCCTCCAAGGTGCCTGCCACCAAACGACCGAATCAATGCGTAATTTAATTCGCCGGTTATCAACTTGGGAATTCATTTTCTCCCTAATATCCCCGGTCGGCGTTCCTCGCGCTACCTGGAACGCGATCGAGCTTCATTTTCACTTTCCGCGGCGCGAAAGCGGAAATTGCTGGGGACCCCGAAGAATACGTCCCGACGGAAGAATTAGGATGAAGCTTCCCAGGCTACGGCCGGGCAGAAAGCCATGGGAACGCGAGTGTATAAAGAACAATTAAGGCGTCTTTTTTTCCCATCCCCTAAGCGAAACACAAGTCGGTTTCTCTCCGCCTTTGTTCTCTCCGCGCCGCCACCCATCCGCCCCTCTTTCTCTCTTCTTTTTTTCTCTTTCTCCCCGCTTCTGTCTCCCTTCCTCTGTCTCTCGCTCTTGGTCGCCGTCTCGCCTGGATAATAAATTTAAGTTAATTAAAGCCGATTCCTCGTGGAAGTTGCCTCATTACGTAGGCGGAAGGTCTATGCGCCGGATGAAAATCGCAACACAGAAACAATTTCATTTTAATTAAACGCTCCTGGATGGAAGAATATATAGAACAAAGGTGGCTCTTTGAATAATACTTACCCGAATTCGTCCACGTGGAAACCGGCGGAGAATTCTTTGTTCCGCCGCGTTATGATTTTCGTTCGATCCCGCCCCGCCGGCATCGCGGCAAACAATATTTATCCGCATCCTTGATTACCTATCCGATATTACTACCCCTTATGCGTTCCGCGATCAAAGCCGCGCCACGAGATCGATCGAGTTCTCATCCATATCGCCGTCGACGGAAGCCCCGTGCTAAAACGGAGGCGGAAACCGCTTCGCTCCCGAAACCGACCGAAACCGCAACCGGATCTGCGGTTACAAAGTAATCGTCCGAGGGTAAAACGAAGCAAAACCGGAGTATATCGTCGCGTTCAATCTTCCGCTGAACGAAATCCTCGTCCCGCGCAATCTAGTCGCGGCGGGGGTGGAAAATTCGGCGGAAAACGTTTTTCCGCGGGACTCGACTTGGTCGCGGGTTCCGCCGCCATTTTCGCCGCGAATTTCATTGCGAATTTCCTCGCATCGGCATTAATATTCGCCTTGCTGGCGTTTTTCTGCCTCACGCAAACGCTTGATTTAACCACATTTTCCCACCGCCGGGGCACACGGCCATCAGACTCCACCTACCCTCTTTAGCCACCCCTTTCCCGCGCCGACTCCGAGATAACGTATTTAATAAATCAAATACGCTTTTTTTCCGCCGGGTTTATAAGCGACGCGGAAAAGGCAACGATATCATACACGTCGGATAACAAGTCCCCTGTAGCCCGGAGATTAATACCCCGCGTTTTCTTGCTCCAACGACGCCGCGGCATTCACGAGGTAATCCCTCGCTTTCTTTTCCCCGCGAAAATCACCATACCCTCCGTTGCTGACTCTTAAAACGGCTCTTATTAAGAGACCGCTGTATCTCTTTC
>NW_016910297.1:753223-763365 GCF_001483705.2 Eufriesea mexicana
TTCCCTCATCTTCGTCGTATTTCCCGTTTCCGCCCCGTTACCTTCCACCCCTGCTTTCCCTTTTTCGTACCCCGTTGGTTTTGTTCCGCTCTTTCTCGAAACTCGGAGATTTCTCTTGAAAGTGTCGCGAACCGAGGGAAGCACGGCGAGTATTTAGTTTCTCTCGGAGAAGTTGCTGGAAGAAACTCGAGGGAATTTTTCTCGGTAGATCGGAAGTACCGAGCTATTACCCCCGCAAGCCCGGCTTCCGGCTCTGTTCCCTTGATTCGCCGAGCCCGGCCTTCGCGGGGGAGAAGGAAACGGCACGACCTCTTGTAAAGTTAGTTAACAAAACGATATCGCAGCGGCGGCAGCCGTTGGAGAAATGACAGGCGGAGAGTTTCGAGCCGATGAATCGGCTAATCGTTGCCGAGGAGGGAAGCCAAGGCAGCAAAGTTTCGCCGGCTGTTTACCGGCTGCTATTTACGGCAATTTCATCTGTAAATAATTTTTCCGGGTCGCTCGCTAGTTGGCGGGGAATGGCAAATACGTCGGTTGGCCCGGGAACCGGCGAAAGAAACGGCACGAATGCAAGTTTGCGGCAACGGTTTATGATGATATTCGTTTGGCGCGCGGTTCCAGGCAACTTCCTGTGGCCGCCGCGTTCGCGAACAATTTGTGTTCGACCGACGGAACTTGGCAAGATCCCGTTCTGCCCCCGCACGCTGAAGGATGCCACGACTCGATATTTAAGTCGCGAGCAGACCATCCCCGAGCACGATTTAAATAACGGCCAACGAAATTTCCAACCCGTGTCCGCGATATTCCCTGCACTTTCTGTTTTCCAATTTAATACCCCTCGGAATGGTTTCCGCGAAAATACAGTTTTCCCTGTGGAAGATCTTCCGCAAGATGGAAAGCAAACCTCCAGGCTGTGTCTTCGAGTAGCGTGCCGTGTTGATTCGCGAATTTTTCTGCTAGGATAATCGAATAGCTACCATTTTTTAATTCAACGCGTCAAAATTATTTCCCAGTTATTTATTCGCGAATTTTTCTATTTTCTCTGTTTCTCGGCTACGTGTATTAAAATTAAAGCTGATACTCGTAAAGGATATTAAGAGAAAACGTACACCCATTTCTCGGTTTACGCGAGAAGAACCGCGTGAAAGGTGCTCATCGGGATGAGCCAAGTTTTTAAGAAAAGTCGTGATACTGCATGTAAAAAGGTACACTTAGCACGGATAATTTCCACAGTTTTTGCTACGACGCTTCCTTTATAATAATTTCGCCTCTCTCCAAGAAGTCCGTAACGTGTTATCTCTTCGCTGCATTTTTAATTTCAATGTACGTACCTCTGAGGATAAACAATTTCCTCGTTTCATCGTACTTTTAATTTTATCGGAAAATATATATTTTCTTCCGGGGATTTTTCTTCCACTCGTGCGATACTTTCTTTCTCTTGCGAGAATCTTCGAAACATTTATTTTTCGCGCGTTGTCAGTTTCGAGTTCCTTCTATAATAATATTATATATGATATTATAAATCCTCTGTCAGTCTTCTTATCAATTAGTGATATCTTTATACTCGACGTGGTTTCGAGTATCAAGCCACAGGAAGTGTGGCTGGTTATTTCCTCGTTTCGCTATATCTTTAATTTTATCGGAAAATATATATTTTCTTTCGAGGATTTTTCTTCCTTTCGTACGATATTTTCTTCCTCTTTCGAAAATCTTCGAAATATTTATTTTTCGCGGGTTGTCAATTTCGAGTTCCTACTACAATGATATCACAAATTTTCTATCAGTCTTTGTTGCGAATTTCGTGGAGGAAACAGCCAAACGCACAGGGAAATAACTGTTTTCAGTTGTATAGCAATCTTTAGGTTTATTATGCGATATATAATTAAAGCGTATGAGTCTTTCGGAATACCACTATGAATCACAATGCATGAACTAGCCGTTCTGTTTTTAACTTGGGAGTGAGGAGCTCTGAGGGACGGCAGGCCCTTTTAAACCCTCAAAACCGACCCCTTCAAGTCCAAAGGTCGGTAATGCCCTGCAACCTTCGACAGGCATGTCGTCATCGTTGCATGGACGTAGCTGACTTCCAACAGTCTTCTTATCAATCAGTGATATCTTTATACTCGACGTGGTTTCGAGTATCAAGCCACCGGAAGTGTTGATTATTTCCTCGTTTCGCTATATCTTTAATTTTATCGGAAAATATATATTTTCCTTCTCTTGCGAAAATCTTCGAAAAATTTATTTTTCGCGCGTTGTCAGTTTCGAGTTCCTTCTACAATAATATTATACATAATATTATAAATCCTCTGCCAGTCTTCTTATCAATCGGTGATATATTTAGGCTGGACGCGGTTTGGAGAAGTAAGCCACCGGAAGTGCTGGTTACCTCGACCGCGTTCGCTTCGTCCATATAATTAATTCATCCCCTGTTTGTCCACGCCGCTGCGTTTCATTATGCAACGCAGTGTAAACGCGTTTTTGTTAATGAATAAATTTCAGCGGGAGCGACGCGGCTCATATAAATATGCAAATAATTTCTATCTGCTCTACTCGCGTGCGGAAATCGCCAGCCGGGGCGGATCAATTGATCAAACAACGTTTCGTTTATTACTCGATTCGCGAGCGTCGCCTTCCATCCGACGAATCGCTCGTTAACGCGGAAACTCGATGACTCTGGCACGGGGGGTCTCCTTCGCGCGAGTCAATTCGCAACCAGGGTACGGTGATTTCGTTGGAAAACAAGGCCGTTCGTTAAAGTAACTCGATCCTTTTTGACAGAAGACCCGGAAGCAGAGGAGGTCGAAGGAGAAGCGAGGAAATACAGGGAGGAGAAGGTCCTGGACGAAGTTGAACGGCGTTATCTCGCGAAGTTGGCCTCGGCAGCTTAGCCGTTTGCCAGTTTTTATCGGCGCGAAGTCGTCTAAGCAGTTATCCCTCGCGCTTTCGGTCGGATGAGCCGGAAGTTCGTAAAGTTTCATCGAAAATCGGAGACTGGCAGAACGGGTCCCGGTGAAAGCGTAAACGTAATTAAAAGTTTCGCTATAAACAAGTTAGCCTTCGACCGTTGGTTAACACTCGGTGAAATCGCGGAATTTTTCCTCGTCGAGCCACTGGCCTTTGTTAAACATCGCGATTACGCTTCCAGTCGAACTTCATCGTCGTTGCTTTATGCCTGTAAACAGTCGAAGGAAGGGGTACTGCTTCGTATCGATGTACCAAGTAGTACTATCGCGGAATAGTCGGACGGAGAAACCCGACTGGCTTCTCGCAGCTCCCTTTAATCCTATTCGTTACAGACACAAACATATCGATATCGCGTAATTAAATCCGACGTATCTCTATTCCGCATCTGCAGAAACGCATCCGCAACTTTCGCAAACTTTCACCGTTAAACGACTACCATAAATCTACTCGGTTCCAAGACCCGTTTATTTCCGAACGAGAGACACTTGTTCCGCGTCCAAATGCGTTCCTCGAAATCTCACGAAAGAATCGCGGAATTAACCGTAAATCCAGCTTAGAGATCCAGCGTTCCATGCTCTCGCCGATTGCGGAACGGAAGCAGCGCTAATTGCCTATGAGTAACGCGATACAGAGTAATCGAAAGCTCATCGTCGGTGTCTCTCTGTCTAAGCGAACCGCAGTCCCCGGTACACATCGAGATGCCTCTTCGATTCCCGATCGGGCTGCACGCACAGCCAGGCAGGGTATCAAGCATAAAGAAGGCCACTCGAGAACGGAGTCGCTGTAAAACTGTTTTGACGGACGCTTTCCCCTTTCTGCTCGTTCTCGAGTGCTTTCCCAACATACTTCTCCGCTCGAGATCCTTTGTCGTTCTCTTAAAGGAGCCCGGCTATCCGGATTCCCAGACTTCTTCCACTTCTTGCACGGCTTCTGCCGGCTTCGCGACACGCCGGCTCGGCCGACCCTCTCTCCCACCCTGCGCCACCCCTTGTCCCAACCCCGTGTTCGACCCCGCGAGGCAACGCGCCGTAATATCGTTCCACGTGGCATTCCTCGGCACTCCTTCGCAACCTCCGGAAATATTGGATTCCGTCGCGAATTTGAATTTCGATGGATCCACGCTGCATCGTCTCTGGATCGTCCCTGGATCGTCGCTAGGTACCTCCTCTCCGCAGTCTTTCCTCTCCAAATTGCCCATCCTTCCGGAACTCGCGGCAGCACGACACGGGAGGATGTTCGAACGGATGGATAACGCGTTTTGGAATTCATATTTCGACGATTCGATTTCACGAGTGGAAATTTTCGATGACTAACGGGAAGAGGATGTGCGCTATAAAAGCAAATTCGGTTTTGGCCCCGTCTTTGGCATCGTTGCATATTTCCGCGCGCGAGTCACTGGTCGGGTGCGTTTTATTTATTCGAGGACGGAGTTTAACGAAGGTCGAATCGATGGGAGGATTTTCTAGACGGCAGATTGCGAAAGTTGCCGCGAGTTACGTTTAGGAGCGAATGATCGTCGGTGGACGTTAAACGTGCCCGTTTCGGACGATCGTTAGGAGTTAACAGCCGCGTTCCCTTGCCAAACATCGAAGCCTCGTCCGACGTTTAAAGCTGGAATCGAGCAACCCATTCGACCAAGCGAAACCCCCCAGCTTCGAGCCCATTGATGGCTGACGGGAACTTCGCTCGGAGGCGAACTGCGCGCAAACGAAAAGGGGAAACGAGGATGAAGAATTATTTACAATTAATTAACAGCCCGGCAATTAATTAATATCGCACCGGAGAGGCGTATTTATTCCGAGGAATAATTAAATAAATTTCGAGTGTCGAGGAAAATACAGCGTTTCAACAGCTTGCGTTTGCTGCTCTCGATATAGGTGACACTTTACGCGACAGAAGCCTTTACGTTAAGGCGACCAGGTCCGCGACTAAGTCGTGCATAATCGGCTAACAGCCAGTTCGGATGCCTGGAAAAACACAGGAGCTATAAAATCTCGGAGCCTTAACAGGGTTAATTACACAAGCTACAGCAACCCCGACGCGATGGGATTTCCTGTTCCAATTAATGGAAACACGCCCAAAGGATCGACAGGTTGTACAAAGTTAGCGGATTTTTTAAATATTTTAAATTAGATTTGCCAATTCAGAAGGACCCAAATTATCGTCACTTTTTCCTTCTGTGGAATATCCATTTGTGGTAACCAATTTATATTTGTTCTCACCCTCGCCAATAGAGGGTGATCTGTGAACATCTAGGAGGTTCGAGGACATCCTCGCAAGTCCTCAATTTTTACGTATGCAACTTCCCGACATTTCAATAGTCCAAAGCAGGGACTGCCCGTATCCATTCTGTCTATATTCTGATACCATAGTAGAATTGTAGCGACCATCATTTTCATCCTCGTCGCTAGATGGATCCCAACTTCAAGGAGATTCGAGTACCTTTTCGCAAGTCCTGGGAAAACCTCCGCCTCTTATATATATAATTTCCAAACCTTCCAATAGTATCCCTGTCTAAGGCAGGGCCTGCTAAGGTAGCCTTACCTATGAGTCCACTAGTAGGCCCAGAACGAAACGCACCCCTTCTTTTCTCTTTCATCCCTTGCCGCACCGATCGTGGACCCCCATGAATTTATTCGAAAATCAACGATTGCACCCGACGAGGATTGTTAGTCGTGTCAAACGAAAATATTCGATACCGCAATCTCAAGGATATACAATTCCTCGTTACCATTCACGGGTAACAAGTCGACGCGAGAGACGAGGTTCGCAGTGCCGGGATTAATCTGGAAACTGGAAGCAAACCGGTATCCAGAACAAAGCTCGAGGGGGACAAAGTAGCGGAGAATGGATGGAAGAAAATTGGTAATTATTTCCCTCGAACGAACACTCGACGGTTATCGGGAAACACCGTGGCGCTGGCCAACAGTTTCCTTTCAAAACGGATGCTGGTGGATTCGCTGGAGCGTGAGCACGCGAACTCGGAGCGAGGGTCGACTGATGCGTTATTGCGTTCAGCTATAGGCAAAGTTAAGACGCGCCGGTGTCATTAAGCGGTTCCCTTTTGTGTCGCAGTTGCCGGCGAAGGGCCATACTACAGCCAGTTCCTCGATACACCCTTTCGCTGCAAGTTCCGCCCTCCCTTAGCCCGTGGCGTTTGTCTTTGAAACTCGCTGAGAGACTTCGGGATCCGCGGCGGGCGACGAAACGCCGAGGCCGTGATCGCGAGACGATTACTCGCAAGCTTAGCAGAGTTGGCAGAAATCTCGTTACGTTTAACCGAGGAATCGGTCCTTTGAGGACAATCGAGGGCGCGAGAAGTAATTCCAGCCCTCGTGTGCAGCCGCGGTCTAATAACGAAACGCAGTCGCGACGCTGATGGCTCGACGTGTAATTCCACGGTCCAATGGGAGATCCTTGGCTGCGGAAAAGATTCCGAAACCTTCACCGGGAACGTTCTCTCGTTCGACCTCGTTTCCTCGCGGTTATTCGAATTTTCCTTCCAAATACTCGAACGCGTTCGCCCCGGGACAAGACGTCCCAGGTGCTCGCCTCCTGCTCGCCTACTCGTGCAATTCCCTTCCGCGGCCACTCCACGAGTCCGCTCGTGGAAAAAGTCGAGTTATTCTGGAAATCTGTTCCTTGCGGTCACTCGAACCCCTCTCGTCGGATACTCGAAACGCGCGCAGTTCCGGCAAAATTATCGCAGAAATTTAGAAATCGCTCGAGCCATTCCGCTTTCCGCTGCTCGAGCTATTCACCCCGGGAAAACAGCGTGCTCGAATTACCGCGGGCTAGCATTCGTTGCCGCGCTTCCGTATCGGCGTGAACTTCGCCTGTAACCAGATAAAATTGCCGCTTGTTCAACCAACGAGCCAAACTTTAGATTCCAACGATCCCCGTTGCAGAGCGGTAACGACAAGCGATAATCCGGCGCGTAATCGCGCGGAAAACGCGAGCAGATTTCGCTCGCTGCGAGTCGCGTGTTACCGACATCTCTGAAGAGTGCAACCAATCTTCGCGCCGCGATACAAGTTTGTTCTCGCGCGTCTCGTGCAACGATGGGCCTATCTCTGCCGAGGACTCTCGCGCGGAATCAGAATCAATCGCGCGAATCCTCTTGGTAATGGAGTCGCGTTCATAGAAGCATCGCGATTGCCGCGAAGACAGAGGCCGAAAAGGGGGATCGTTATAACTTTCCTTTGATAGTTAAAGCGCGGAACAATCGCGAGGGAAGAGAAGCTTCCCGTACCCGTGACGGGTGAAAGATTCTGTTAACAACCGAAGTTCCTTAGAATGGCAGTCGATACGAGAACAGAGAGAGGTCGAAAGAATTATCTCTCGTTATTCTCGTCGGGACGAGTACTCGTATTTAATCTGTCGTAAAACGCGATGAAAGGACGGCGAGGGAAGGGAAGAAACGAGGCAAGAACCTGTCAGAGTCTCTGGTAGGTCGAATTCGAGTGTCTTGCGATATGACAGGGATCGAGCATCTGCTTTTCTAAAATGTAACGAAAATATAAGAAGGGCAATTAACTTCCCAAGCTCTGATAAAACCAAATCTACATTGACTAACTTAAAATCAGACCAAGGTAGAATCAAACTCGACGCTGCAACCTGCGCGAAAAACGAGGCACCGAGATCCCGGTTGCCTACCGTCAGGGGCGAGCGGCCGGGACGCACGGTCTCGGTTAAGCAGCGATTGGATTCGAATGCTTTGCAATACGGCAGGAATCGAACACCTGCTTTTCTAAAGTATAACCAAAATATAGAAGGAGCAATTAACTCCATAAGCTCTGATAAAACCAAATCTACCCTAACTAACTTAGAATTAGACCAAGATAGAATCAAACTCGACGCTGCAACCTGCGCGGAAAACGAGGCACCGAGACCCCGGTTGCCTACCGTCAGGGGCGAGCGGCCGGGACGCACGGTCTCTGTTAAGCAGCGGTTGAATTCGAATGCTTTGCAATACGACAGGAATCGAACACCTGCTTTTCTAAAGTATAACCAAAATATAGAAGGAGCAATTAACTCCCCAAGCTCTGATAAAACCAAATCTACCTTAACTAACTTAGAATTAGACCAAGGTAGAATCAAACTCGACGCTGCAACCTGCGCGGAAAACGAGGCACCGAGTTCCCGGTTGCCTACCGTCAGGGGCGAGCAGTCGGAACGCAGCAGTGCGACGTTTTAATCGGGGATAGGGGTTCGGGTATCACTTACACGGAACACCCAATCAGGACGCGGCGGACGAGGATCGGAAACGGCAGAACTGGGCCTGCCAGCGTGGATTTTAGGGTAGCTGCGAGGAGATACGGTCGGAGGCAATCGCGGGGCTGCTCGTGAAGGCGAAACGCGTCTCACGGAACGAAGTTAATCGAAAAGAAGCAATTTGTCGGCGGATGTACTGCGGCAGCGGAGAGGCCTGAGAGAATCAATACCATTTCTCGTCGCAATGAGCGTTCTCGCGGGCCGCTCCGGCTCGCCGCGAGTTGAAAGCGGATTCGAGCTTTGCCCGGTGGCTCGAAGCGTGAATGAATAATCAAACGCGAACGGGGAGGAGGGGTGGCCCGTGGGGTGGGTCGGAGGCCGGATAATAACGGGTCGGCCGAGCCCTTTTGTCCCCGTCGAGACAGATTATTAAACCCTTAAGCGGCCACGATGGATACGGGCCGTGTGTTCGGGCGCCGGATTGTTTGCGGGAAACAACGAGAAAGCAGCGGGATCGGGCTAAAATGTTTATTCGACGTTTTCTTTTTCTCCGCTCTGCTCGCCGGAGAATTTATTTCGCTGCGCGGTTTAACTCCCACCGAGATTCTTGCGACAGTTTAATCCCGTCATACGCTGATTTAAATAATTTACGGGAGAACCTTGACGCGAGAGCGGGCTTTTATTGCGCGTTCTTCCTTTCCCTCGTCCGTGAAGTTTCTCGCTATTATTTCCCGGAGAATTTAAGGGAATTAATATTAAAGGACTTTGAAATAACTCCGGGAGACTACTCTTCGCGAGTCGCGATGGAAACCTCGAAATGTCCCCCCGTTGAACGTTCGGCGGGGGGGGGGGGGGGGGGAAGAGGGAAGAAACGACGAAGAATGCGGTAAGTAGGAAATCGCGAGGGTGAACGAAAGATCGGGAAACGGGGGATAAAGTGCCAAGGGATGAAAGCAGAGGCTAAATAGACACAGGTGCCACAGCTGAACGAAGCGTTCACCGCGAAACACAGGTCCCGGGCCCTTATCTTCTCAGCCTGCTGTCAATTCGCTCGTCCGTATGCCTCGAGTACGCAAACTTCGACGCTTGACCGATTTTACTGCATCAACTCGATGCACAGCGGCGGGGGAGAAGAGGGTCGTAATTTCGCGTAATTTCTATGAAAATTCAATCGCATCGATCGCATCGGTGCTTCTCTTATTAACGGACCGGATAAATTATCCATTTCAATTTCAAGGGAAAAGGAAAACGGTCTTTTATCGATGAAACCGCAGGTTCGGTGCCGATGGTCCAACGGGACCGGTGAATCGAATCCGCGAGGATCTATGGTGGTCGCAACCCCGTTCCCTCGCGAGCGTAATCGTCACTTTTAATAACCGCAACGGTGTCCCCGCGTTTGTTTTCAACCCCCGTCACGTCGACCGGTCGACAATACTTCTGCTTTCAATTTCGAAAGCGGCGGGAAATAGTCAGGTATGGACGCGGCAGTTTAATCCTTTACGAAGCGGAAAGTGGCAAGAAACGGGGCTACGTGTTTCGTGTTCCAAAGCATAATTTAAGAAACAGAACGAACCCCGGTTACCCGGTTACCCCGGCGTGCTCGCCGCTGATCCGAAAGCATCTCCTCCGGCTCGAAAACAAATCTCTCCATCGGTTCGCCTTAATCCACCAGCGATTTTAACGTTGTTATTTCAAATATTTGAACTGCAGCCGATCCCTGAGCGAAAGAAAATTTAGCTCGCCCGGTTCCGGCATACGATAACAGGGGACCGGTACGATCCCGGTTGCAGTTACGGAAATTAATATTCCAGCGATCGGAATTCATACCGGTCCATTTACCTTCTCGTTAGGAAACATATTTCTCCGTGCACCGAAAATTGATTCCCCGCGATGGAATTTCACCGTTCGCTGAAAAATAAAAGAATTACACGCGATCCTACACGATCGTAATACCGTCCGGG
>NW_016910297.1:763379-767274 GCF_001483705.2 Eufriesea mexicana
TTGCTGCAATCGGTCGGGGGACCGATTGAACTTCCCGGCCCAGCTGATTATTGCTCCACCCGCGCGTAGATAACAGTGTGCAACAGATTTGAACTTTCTCTGAAATAGGTAATATCTATTGGGTAATTCTGGTAGAGCTTGCCTGTCTGAAAAGGAATAGGAAAAGGAAATTGGTTAAATCGTTCATTTGACAAAGGAACGAGGGAAATAGGAATATTTTGAGATACCTATACGTGTCGTGGAAATTTATCCTATGGAAGTGCAAATGCAGTAATAGTTTATTAAAAAACTGTATAAATTATCAGGTTATCATTAATAATAAATTAAAATCGTTAGTAACGAATTGGTCAAAGCATAAAAGTAATTGATATAAAAGCACCACGGAAATTTGTATAATAAAAGTGAAAATAGAGTATATAAATTGTTATATTTATCGTTAGCAACAAGTTAATATTGTTAATAACAAATTGTGCACAGCGAGAATTTATAATAAAGGTGAAAAAGTTGATAAATAATTGGCTATTTGCTTGAATTTATAACATACATGCGTTAAAATTTATCAATAATTTGCAAAAAGTTTATAAATTATCGAGTATATTGTTAATAACGAATTAATATTATTATTAACAAATTGTTCGCAACGTATATTTGTAATAAAGGTGAAAAAATTAATAATTTATTGGCTATTAGAGCGGAGAAGTAACAATTAATGGAATCGGTAAAGTTCGGAAATTTTTGAACGGAGTGGGGGGACTCGGCCGATCGGCGGCTATATAAGGGACGCCGCTCCGGTGCTCGAGTCATTTGCCGGTTTGGCATAGGGAGTGTAACATCTAAATTTTTCCGTGTGCGCGAGTGGGGGTGGATCCGAAGTGAGGTGGGGATGGCTACCCCACCCACCCTCCACCCCCTTAAACAATTTACTAATAATTTTTTTTGTTTTCAGCTATTAATTATTTTTTTCTTTCAGATTTTAATTATTTTTTATTTTTTCAGGTTTTAATTTTTTTTTTTTCTATTTCAGCTGTTATTTCTATGTCTCTATTTATCTTTACTTGAACATTCGAATATTTCGTATAATATTCGAATGTTTCGTCGTTGTTTCGTTTATGTCTCATCGTTGGGTTGTTCTTTCGACTTTACTTTCGTTTTTGTTTACTAATCCGTTTTATTTCATGTTCTAATTTTTTCTCAGATTTTATTATTTCGTTTCTATGTATATTTATTTCGACATTCGAATATTTCGTATAATATTCGAATGTTTCGTCGTTGGTTTGTTTCTGTCTCATCGTTGGGTCGTTCCTTACATTTGGTTTACCTTCATGGTTCATACTCGTTTCGCTTTTTTCTTGTTTCCTCGTACTAATCCGTTTCCTTTCAGGTTTACATTAACAATAATATATTCTGTTTTAGCTTTTAGTTTTCTCGAGACTTCATTTGGGACACCTCAATGAGCGACGCGGGATGTGTACATTTAGATATAAGTAGACCTAAGATAGATACCTAGACTAAGTACTATGTGCGCGCTATTCGTACAAAGGTAAGCCACCTAACTTGGAGCGAAATATATCAATTCTCTTTTTTTCTTCTGGTACCCTTTCGTATACCAAATAGAACATAATGGTTCTCGCGATAATCGCGATCGTTCTTAAGTACCGACTAGCCTGCGCGACGTACTCTCGTGTACTTGATAATTCCATGCTTCGTAAGTCATCCTCACGACTCGTCTCCGACACTCATTTCCAGCCACTATCAATCTCGTCAAGCATCGAGTTCCAGGGTGGCCCTCGGGTCACTGATTCTTCTGGAATCGATGCGAGGGCCCAGCACCCTGGTCGTACGCGACTGGGGCATGGGCCTGCAGTTAGACGGGCATAGTGTCTACGGTCAGACCACTTGGGATGATTAAGTTCTACCCCATGGGGCAGGGATGCGAAGTGTCTGTCTGGCTTGCAAGGCCCGGCTGGACCCTCGCATCGACTCTGGGGGTTTCATGGTTCGGGGACTAACCTTGGTCCACGTGTAAGTCTTGACGAGTACGGCAGTGACTGGAATTGAGCTAGGTCCGATCGGGAGGGTGCCGAGGCAGGAAGTTTTCTTGTACACGAGAGTACGTCTCGTAGGCTAGTCGGTCTTTCGAATGATCGCGAACTCGTTCGGGCGCGTCGCGATTTTCTATTTGCTCGCGTGTTTGATATTTTATTCCCTATTTTTATGGGAACTTGAAAATATTTTAGTGTAGCGACAGTAGAGTTTTAGTATACCGAACCGAAACCCCTTTTGTAAGACACGAAATATAATAAAGTGTCAGTAGAGTCATTTTAACTTAATTCGCTCCAAGTTAGATTAGGGTACCTTTGATACAGATAGCACCAGCAGGCTGCGCCACTAGGGCGCATGTCGGGTCTCGATGCGTAGCCACCTCCTCGTGGTGAGACCTGGTAATTGGTATCGTTTTCCAAAGAATAATCTTTGGAAAACGATACCAAGCTAAGAGCTACGCACAAAGTTTAAGATATTTCCTATCTTTTGTAAATTTTCGATGTTTCAGTTAAACATTTGACGATTTTTGAGGCTGCGAGAGGTAAGTGGACGGAATTCTTGGCAATGACGTCATTCAAATACAGTTATAGTTCATAAAAATGTATAAATAATCCAATTTCTTATTAATAATAAATTGTTCATAGCGTAAATTTATAATACAAGAAAAGAATTAATTCATTGGTTATTACTTGAACAATATCATACTAATGTTTAAATGTACATATAATTTGCAAAAGTGTAAAAATTATTACACTTATTTCTAATAACAAATTGGTCACAACGTAAATTTATAATACAAGTGGAAAAATTACTAAATTATAGGCTATTACTAGTATATATAACGTATTTGCGTGAAAATGTATCTATAATTAGCAAAAAGTTAATAAATTGCTACATTTATTGTTAATAACAAATATTTTGCAACGTATATTAACGATAAAAGTAAAAAAAGTTAATAAATTATCAGCTACTACTTAAACAAACAACGTATTTGTATTAAAATGTATTCGTAACTTACAAAAAGCTAATAAATTAATAAATTTATTGTCAATAGCAAATTAAAATTGTTGTTAACAAATTGTTTGTAACGCATATCAACGATAAAAGTCAAGAAAGTTAATAAATTATTAGTTATTACAGCAAAAATGTAACTTTTAAAGGAATCGGTAAAGTTCGGAAATTTTCGCCGATCTTCGGCCGGCCGCCGCTATATAAGGGGCCCGCGTGAAGGTTCGAGCCAGTTGTGGCTTCGACTTCGGAAGGTCCGCGTTAATATTTTTTCTTTCTGTTTCAGATTTTAATTATCTTTCTTATTTCAGATTCTATTTCATTTATTCTAGATTTCATTGTTTGTACATTCGAGTATTCTGTACAATATTCGAATGCTTCGTCGTTGGTTCATTTGTATATCATCGTTGGCTAGATCAATGGCTATTCAGTGGCCATTGTTCACTCTCTTAAATAATTTAACAACAATTTCTTCTTTCAGGTTCTAATTATTTCTCTACTTACAGATTTTATTTCTTTCATTCTATTTGTCTCTTTGTTTCAGCATTCGAATATTTCGTACAATATTCGAATGCTTCGTCGTTGGTTCATTTGTATATCATCGTTGGCTAGATCAATGGCTATTCAGTGGCCATTGTTCACTCTCTTAAATAATTTAACAACAATTTCTTCTTTCAGGTTCTAATTATTTCTCTACTTACAGATTTTATTTCTTTCATTCTATTTGTCTCTTTGTTTCAGCATTCGAATATTTCGTACAATATTCGAATGCTTCGTCGTTGGTTTACTTATGTCTCATCGTTGGCTAAATCTTTCCGTTCGCAAATTTTACGGCTTCCGTTCG
>NW_016910297.1:770288-776760 GCF_001483705.2 Eufriesea mexicana
CATAAACGCCATTATTCAAAAATTAATAACTAACAATTCAGAGTTAAATTGTTTACGAAAATTATATAAGAATGTAGCCTGAAGTTCCAGCTTTGCAATGAAATTATAAAAGTTCATAAATTAATTACAGAAATTGAGTAATTTATTAATTTTTCACTGTCGGAGCCCTTCTATCCTTTTCTGTTCCTTCTCTGTCCTTGTTTGCCACGTGACCAGCTCTTCGACGACCTCCTTGCTTATTCTATGTTCCTATTACTTTTTCGATTTTTAGCCCAAATCATAGATGGCGCTGATCGCAGGCGGTAAAATTTTTATTGCAGCTAGATACCACTTCTGGTTAGGCGCTAATAATGCACCTCCATAAATCTATTCGGCGGCAGAAAATTAATAAATTTTCAAGTTTTTGTAATTAATTCATTTACATTTATAGCTGTGCAGCACAGTTGGAATTATAGGCAACATTCTTATACAATGTTTAATTTAATAATTAGTTATTAGTAAATAAGATTGCTATAAAAAAGTGTTTCTCTTGCATAATATTCTTATCATTAAGTAGTAAATAAATACTGGCATAAGATAGGGTAAAAAATAAATTTTTTTTTATGAAATTTTATTTACAATTTTTTATTCACAATGTTTTCATAGGCGAAAAATGAATACAAAATAAAAAATAGATTGGAAAGAAAATACAAACTTATGAACCGGAATCGGACCCCGGTCCTCGTGCATAGAAATTCTCCACTATCAAGGTTAGGCTACAACTTCGATTAAAAAGTATTGAAAATAAAGCTGTAATTAACGAAGTAATAAAACTTTAATCGTGAATATCTCAGAAACTACTGAGTAGTTCCTCCTATAATTGTATATTTTCTTAAACTGCATGACAAGGTCTATAAACCTGTAAAATTCAAACCAAATCGGTGACCCGATGGACTTGCACTCTCCTTGTAAGTAAAGAAAGGAACGCAAGTAAGGGAAGATGTGTAAAGACGGTGAGCAAGGTAAGTATAAGGTAAGTATAAGGTAAGTAAAATAATAAAAATCTACTGCAAAGCAGAAAAAGTATTGTCGAGGCAATTCTTGGAAATGACGTCATTTCTTGGAACTGTCTCGACGAGTGACCTCTTATCATGTCATGGTATCCTGATACAAAGTTGTAAAATCGGGCGAAAATTTTACGGCAAGGTTGTAAAAGTATTCTCCGAATATTCTTGGAAGTGACGTCATTTCTTGGAATTGTTTCAGCGAGCAACCTCCTGTCATGTCATGTTCTCCTGATACAAAATCGCGAAATCGGCCAGAAACATTTCTCCGAAGAATTCTTGGAAGTGACGTCATTTCTTGGAACAGTCTCGGCGAGCAACCTCCTGTCATGTCATGTTCTCCTGATACAAAATCGCAAAATCGGTCAAACATTTTATGGCGTGGCTGCAAAAGTATTGTCCAAGAACGGCAAAAATATTGTCCAGTGAGGCTGGAAAAGTATTGTCCAACGAAGCGGCAAAAGTATTGTCCAGTGTGGCCGGAAAAATATTGTCCAGTGTGGCCGGAAAAGTATTGACCGTCGAGGTGGGAAAAGTATTGACCGCAGAGGCGGGAAAAGTATTGACCGCAGAGGCGGGAAAAGTATTGACCGTCGAGGTGGGAAAAGTATTGACCGCAGAGGCGGGAAAAGTATTGACCGTCGAAGCGGTGAAATATTATTCACCGAAGCGGCAAAAGTATTGTCCACGAAATTCTCGGAAATGACGTCACTTCTTGGAACTGGCACGATAATAGACCTCCTTGCATGTTATGTTATCCTGATACAAAATCGTCAAATTCGCCAGAAATTTCTCGCAGAGGCTGCAAAAGTATTGTCCTGGAAATTCTCGGAAATGACGTCACTTCTTGGAACTGGCACGACGATAGACCTCCTTGCATGTTATGTTATCCTGATACAAAATCGTGAAATTCGCCAGAAATTTCTCGCAGAGGCTGCAAAAGTATTGTCCTGGAAATTCTCGGAAATGACGTCACTTCTTGGAACTGGCACGACGATAGACCTCCTTGCATGTTATGTTATCCTGATACAAAATCGTGAGATTCGCCGCACATTTCTCGCAGAACCTGCAAAAGTATTGTCCACGAAATTCTCCGAAATTGTATCTGTCTTTGAAACGCTGTAAAATTCGAACCACGTGACCTACGGCCACGCAATTTTCACACATGACACGTATGCACCTGAGGATTAGATTGATTCAACCTGCAATCGATTCGGCCCTCATCGAAAAGTGTCGACTTTCGCTATTCACTCTCAGACCGGAATCTTTCATCCAAAAATCAGTGGAAAATCTTGCAAGCTCGAAAGCTCGCGATAACTATACGTACACGTAGGGCACACTGTAAGCTCTCACATATCTGAAGCTCACACTACCAGCTTCACTAGGAAGCTCACAGTAGCATCAAGAGTAACTCGCTATACCGACATTCTCAATCTTATAGATTCTGTCTTTGAAACGAAAAATAACAGGAATGTAGAATGCCCGAGGAGGTCGTCCAAAGCTCGTTATGTGATAGACAAGGACAGCAAGCGGTTAGAAAAGGACAGATGCGATGCCGCAGTGAAGAAACACAAATTACCAAGTTTCTACGATTAATTTATAAACTTTTATAGCGGCATCGCAAAGCTGGATCTTTGGGCAACATCATTATATAATTTTCGTACGCGATTTGAGTCAAATTAATTTGTTATTAATTTTTATTTGATAACGGACGCGATTCGGTAACAACCACCGAATGATTCTTCATTAAAATATTTAATTATGAACAAAATTAGTTGTACAATATGAACAAAAGTTATACGAGAATATTGTTAAAGGTATTGTTTTTATAATGCGTGAATATTATTCATAAATTAATTGCATAAAAGATAGTTATTAAGGACAAACTCTTAAGATCTTCGACAATATTTCGAACACTGCGCAATAATTACTAATAATTAATTAATTAACGAGTAATTTATAACTAAAATTACATTAGAAGATTCTTAGAGGGTGCCTCTTTACGACACAATTATAAAAGTTCACAAATTGTTCACAGAAATTGAATTATTTATTTATCTTGTGTTACTTAAATTCGTCCTATCCAATGACTGATCTATACTACTGAAAATTATGTCTGACCACTGGCGGGCCGTTTCTACTCACCGTTGTCCCCTTGACTCTGGCCTCAGGTCTTCGGGTGCGAATGAAAAGAATGCACAGTCGCATTCGTACTTACCGTCACGAATAAAAAAAACGGTGGAAAAAGCGTGTGAATAGTAACGGAGAGAAGCAATCGTAGGATTTTAATCCCGCAGTAGCAACTTCGATCCGAGAGAAGTCGAGGCGCCGCTGTAACACAGCCTCGTAACCGGGCTGTTTGCATTCCGCTTCGCCTTGCCCGACGTGATTTGTAGCCTCGCGCGTGTTTAAATGTTCGAACGATCGCGCCACCGTCTGAGTATGATAGTCACGTTGTCCATTATTCGGAATGAGGCTAATCGAATATAAGCAAATGCGACCAGTGCGTACCATGCACGCGTCACACCCGAGCACATGGCCCGAGAAGCGCATGCACCCTACCACCTTGTGGTTCTATATAAATATCGTAGGAGGTGCGATTCGGGGCACCAAAGGCACTCGGGTTAAAATTAAAGAAAGCTCTTTATCTTAGAAACTTAATTTTTCGCACATCGATGTCTTACTTCGTCGAGAGTCTTTCACGAACTGAGCTCGACGATTTCACACGCATGGAATTGAGGGGGAATCCCCCCTCCGGGGTACCAACGGAGTCTTCGTTGTTTCGGTGATTCCTACGGTACTGCCTTGTCGGTACTAACTCACGATGGTTGAAAGTCAGCTCAGGTATCCTCGATGTGTCAGCAGAAAGAACTAGAAGGATCGAAGGGAAAAGGAAGGGATGAGCGTTTGGTCCCGGGCCCGTGGACAAAAGTGGGCTTGTGGACTCGTGGACTCGTCAATAAGGCATTCTAGCAGTCCTCTGCCTTAAACAGGGATACTATTGCAAGGTCTGGAAGTTATATATATATATATATAGGAAGCTGAAAGAATAAATTCTAATGTTTCAAGTTAATAAATATTCACTACACTTTCTGTTGTTTATACTACAGTTTATTTCACTCTTAACATAATTTTATATTTTACATTTTCATCTCCAGCACCACGTGCACAACCTTATATCCCCACGGCGAGCAACAGACGACTGACGACTTAGCCGTCTATTGTCTTATGCTGCACCAAGGCATCAGCACACACATAAACAAAACACACCAGCTCACATACATGTACAAATGTAATATCCGATAGAAGCGAAGGTTTCTCCAAGAACTTGCGAGAAAGTCCTCTAACCTCCTTCAAGGAGGAATCCATCTAGTGGCGAGCGTGAGAACGATGGGATGGGACCAATTGTAGATGATTTTCTTACAATATACCATTTACATATTAAAAATTAAAGAAAAAAGAAAATGGACGGCTATGGTGTATTTCTCATTATTAAAACTCACCGAAACTACTTCACCCTTGAAAATAGTTAAACCCGCGAGTGGAGTATGCTCGGGTTAATAAATTACACGGTTAACAGGTTGATTGATCGTTTATTTAAATACGCATGGAATGAAAACGACGGTCGAAAAGCGTGGAAACAGAGATCATCGAAGAGACAGGGGAACGAAGTTGGAGTGTGCACAGACAGCGAGCGGATTCGCGTGGAGGAGGCTGGATCGCGAGTGCCGGGTCCCGTGACCGTTCTCGATACAGTAGCCACTTTTATGTGGCTGAACTTTTCATCCGCAACTTTCGTCGGAGGAGCCAGTTACATCGGTAACTTTTTCAACGGTGCTCGTTTGAGCCGCTCGTTGCACGCGAATCCATCGTTGGAAAGTTTCTCCGTCGCTGACAACGAAAACGAACGGGGGAAGCCGTGCTCTTTGTATCAAAACAGCCGGCCAATCGAGGTTCATAATTTCGCGAAAGGGGTGACGATTATTCGTCTCGAAGGGCGACTCGCGCGGATCACACTGTCGTCTGCTCGTCTCCGAGGGGACCTAGTCATTTCGAGTGATGACTCCGGCATCGATCAACCATTAGCCACACGGTCCCCGAGGTAATCTCTCGAATTAAATTCTTACCATTTCGTAATGGGATCCGCGTTAATCGGCCACGATTCGTCTCTAATAGAAATTAGCCACTGCCGGCGTACAATCGGCCGGCGACTGGCTTCCTCGAACGAGCGCTTTGTACCCAAGCAGGGGGGAAGAAAGAAGCTACGAAAAGAAAAGTAAAGGCGAAGAGGGGTACGAAAAACGTCCCGGGGACGTCGGGAAAGAGGTTGCAGGACAAAAGCAGCGATGCTGAAAGAAGATTTGTCAACAAGCAAATTAGACGCGGCGGAGTCAAAGGGCTGATTCGCTTAAATCATGGATCCATTGTGCTCGCGGCTTTTGAACGGCAAAGGGTAATACAGGTAATTCGGAAAATGTGCTTTGAAAGGCGTCTTATGCATAAAAACCGACGTCTCCGATAGCGTGGCGCGGGTGAAAAGCGTGGCGGCGAAAAAACCGAGGGCGCGGGGGTGGTGTGGAGAACGCGGGGCGGGGGAAGAGGGCGGCAGAAGTAGCTCTTGCTTCTTTCACCCGGGGGAATTGTGGTTAACCGTACGGAATCGGTAGTGTCGTGGAAAAGAGGGTTGTTATAAGCGGCCTTACACCACGCCCGGCTTGGCCCGCGAACTGGGGCGGTGTCACTGTCACGGAATCGATATCTGTTCTCTCCTACTGAATTTTATTCCGCGGCTGAGACAAGAAAAGCGACTAACTCGGCCCCTTCGCCGGCGAACGCCTCGTTACCTCCTATTTTCCCTCCGTTTCCCATACGCGATAAATTCCCCGTAGACGTCCACCTCGATACCATCGACTTCGCGGCACAAGACCCTGCGTTCCGTCCACCCTCTCCGGCGCGAGGCGAGTCGCCGACTAGGTAGACCTACGCGCGTAATTTTCCCCGGCACAGTCGCCTAAGTCGATTATATATGCGCTTTCTTCCGCTTCGTTTCTCGCCTACGGATATCGAACGCCTTACGAGCATCGGACTCGCCGTGTCCGACCAGCTACGGGGCTATTCTACTAGCGCCACTGTTATTCTACTTCGTTGACCGCGCACGAACAACCTACGACTTACGTGCGCGCCGCGTCTGACCATGTACCGACTCGCTCTACTTTATCCGCTCTACGCGCGCCGCTTTCGAACCAACGACCCGAGCTTATCTCTCCTCCGTATCATTTCCTCGTCAAACAGGGTGACGATTCTGGTGCGTCGACTTTCCCAATATACCAAAGCTCCATGTACCTATCAAACGCCTCTAGTATCGCTCGTTTCCTCGAGGTCTCGAAACGTAGAAACAAACGCGGGACTCGAGGAGGATATTGTTCATT
>NW_016910297.1:776986-787793 GCF_001483705.2 Eufriesea mexicana
CCATTAGAGTCAATCCTAACAACTTTCATAAACTAACGCACCATTAGCCGAAATTAATTGAACCTTTTCCTTTCCTTGACAGACCTCTACCTTATCCCTATTTCCATGCATACTCTCAGGAACAAGGGACCCGAATCGAAGGGACGATGGTTTACTCGTTTATAACCAGCGTCCCACGATTCGCGGACACCTCGACCTCCGAAACTGACCCCCCGAGTCAACCCCCATAAAAAGATTAGAATTTCCCAAACCTAAAAACAAATTAACAATTTGTTTAAACTTCCACTTCCACCTACCAGTTCCGAACCTCATGCACATCCCTTCCACGAACACGCCGCCAATAGGAGAAAAAACACACCCACCACTTAGACATCTCGACAGCCAATGACAGCAACAGACGAACATATAAAAATACACGACACCAAGAAGACGGACAGTACAAACATCAAAACGACACAACCGACACCACGATAGAACGCATATCGCTAATACGTCTTGGAATTTCTTGTAAATATCTTGTAATTAAATTATATTTCAAACCTCAAAAAATAGTTTACGTTCTTGAAACGACGTAAACCTTCGCCTGAATTCTTCCTACAATCGACAAGAAGATTCGGACGAAGCAGATATCGAGATCGCGGGAACAAGTATCCGTCACACGGCAGAGGCATCCTTGGTCCTCGAGTACGAGCTCGCATCCAGCGACATCGTGGATAAATCCAAAATCAATTTCTCCGTGAATCGAGACCGAGGTTGGCTCGTCGCGTTGCTGGCCGGCGACTCGCAACGATTTTTCATCTCCCATCGTCAGCCAGGACGCCCCGTCACCGGGCGGCAGAGCGGAAACAGCTGACAGCCGATGCGTGAGGGACGGTGGATAGGGTAGAACGGTAAGAGGAAGCGCGCCATAAGAGAGAAACAGAGAAAGAGAGAGCAGAGTGTCACAAGCTGGCACGAGGATTCAATTCCGCTAAGTCTCTCGCGTCGAAATTTCATATCGATATCTCTAATTGCTCCCGGGTTAAACGACCCACGCTTCGCTCGCGAGCAAACGCTTCTACGACACACCGCGACATACCCGTGCAAATCGGCGAAACCGCGCGGCGACCGTGCAAAGCCGACTTATTCTCGCGACAGTCTGCTCGCGACTGTCTCCGAACGGTTTTCCCGATTTCGAACAACGTCCGACCGCACTCGCGACGTAATCCTATTGCAGGGAATATACGTTCGGTGTAACGACGTTACAAAGAATCGTTATTATCGGCTAGGGTCGGTGCACAGGGCCGGATGCCGCGGCAGCCCTTATCCAGTCCCGGCGGCCGCTTATTTCATCCTGGATTCTATCCATTCTCCTATAGGTAAGCTCATCCAATTACCGAAAATGTAGCGGTGTACGCCAGTTCGTTGCGGATATCGCCTTTCCGAGTCACGCGACGCGTCGTGCATGTTCTCCTGCTAAGCTTCTTTCACCCTCTTCTCGTGGCTCCAGGGACTCTACGTTTCCACGCA
This sequence comes from Eufriesea mexicana, assembly GCF_001483705.2. NCBI lineage: Eukaryota > Metazoa > Arthropoda > Insecta > Hymenoptera > Apidae > Eufriesea > Eufriesea mexicana. Next base: position 778,496 of record NW_016910297.1, read on the forward strand.
ACGACGTTTGCGACTCGTCAATGTCCACCGATCGATGAACTCCCTCATCTGCTGGCATTAATCCGGCATCGATCTGGCGGGATATCGACAGCAGCCAGCAGCTTCGTTCTTCGCGAAAGACACCTCTGTGGAGTCTTCCATCGCCAAGTCCCCGACGCGTTATTTCATGTTGTACCTGGTCCAGTCGGAGGATGCGTCCGAGTCGCCGAATCCCGGCGGAAGTAGAGGTCTCTGCGTGGCTGGCACGTCGTATTTCCCGAGGGCCATGTCGATGAGGGAGAAACTGCATCCGGCGAACATCGTGGCACAGTCTTGGCCCTGCTGGCCCGCTTTGTGGGCCCTGCTGTACGCGTGATGCTCCTCCGGCTCGTGGCCGAACAGCCGTTTCAAAGGGAAGCTGCAACAGACACAGGATGGGAATGAAAAATCACCGAGAAGCCTTGCAGTTGGAAGTGACTACGGATCAGAGGTGGATCGAAGCCGGGGATCGATGGGATCTGGCCGATTATCGTGGTTCGCGGGGTAGAAATTGGATGGCGAGCGAAATTTGTAGAAAGTGGAGTTTGGAGGAGATCTACGAACTCGGCGGAAAAAAGGGGGACGGGGAGGCGAGGGAAGGGTAGTGGAAATAACTCGAGGGTATTTGCCACTCTGTCAGAAATTTGAAATTTTCCTGGGTACCTCATTGGTATATGAGATCGCAGGGATTAATTTCTTGGGAGTTTTAACGCGTTGACTGATGCTTGCGAGTTTGCTTTGTAATTGACACGATTGTCAGGAGCGTAGTTGTTCAGCGCGATTAAACTAAGGGATCTGTGTTATTATAAAAGATAATAATTCGAGTAACATGGTTAACCGGAGAATATTACTTGTATATGGTTCACACAGCTCTGCTTCCTGCCAAGTGGATATGCTACAATTATGACAATGTTACAATTATCATTAACGTATGACAATACTGCAAATTAATATATTAAATTAATATGTGACAATATTATAACAATTATTATAAACTGCTACGATTATGACAATATTCGGAACTTGCTTTGTGTTGTGCACTTTGTAGCAATAAAGAATGTTATTTGGATAAAAACAGATAGTTGTTATTATTATAAAATAAAGATTGGCACTGTACCGAAACGAAAATTCTGCCATGATTTCCTACGAGCGTCATTTAAAATTCGCGTGACAGCCAACGCGCGAGGCATGGTAGTCGGGTTGTTTCGAAAACGAAGGTTCAAGGAATGTGTCAGTGGGACGTCGGCGTCGATATCGAGCTCTGGGTAATTTCTCGCAGGAACAACGAGACAGATCCGAAGAAATGGCGCGGCTTAGAGTATATCGGGGGTGAAACGCGTGAAATATCCGCGGAGGGTACCCTTTTAACCTTATTTGCTTAATAAAATTCGTCTCAGAGGCTGCCCGGCCTCGCCTCTTTCCACGGCGAAACGAGATTATTCCGAAATCCCATCGATCCCTTACTAAAACCCACTCCCTCGAATCCCAGTAGAGAGAAAGAAAGGAGTCGCGATGGGGTAGCGGCGAACCCTTCGAATCCGTGCCTCTGAAACCCCGTTCCTTTTTCCTTTTTCCTTTCCCATTCTTTCTCTCCCTTTCTCTCTCTCTTTCACCTTGCCCTCTGTGAACCTTACGAGAAAGATATCCTCATCATCTCCTCGATGAGAGTGTTTCCTTTAGGCATCAGCCGCTGGGAGGCCTCGCAGAGAGCTCGGAGCACGCACGTCCTCCCGTCGAAGTTCATCCTGAAAGAACCGAGAGATTAGGACGGTGAAATAAATCGGAGGACGAGAGGATAACCCGTGATACGAGGGATGAATTATTTCGCTGTTTAAGACGACGGAGGATTGTAAAGAACGGGGTCGAATTTCGTTCCATTCTGTCGGCCGCCGGTTGAAAGGCGACGGAGAAATATCGCGAGAATCGGAGGCTCGATGGCGAGGTAACGCGTTCCGAAAAAGGAAATTTCCGATAGGCAGGAGAGAAAGAGGCGAAGAACGCGTATTAATGTATCCTTTCGGCGAGGAACAAGCGTCTGGTTGCGCGCCGAGGCGGCTGAAAGGGGCGGCGCGCTGTTTTCTCATCTGACCGACCCTCCTTCCAGGAAGATTAAAGTCTCCTTTGAAGCGGCGTTTCAAAAATTCGTTCCGTTCCCCAATAATTTCACCCTTGATTTGAGTGGCCTCGCGGTGGAGCCGGCTACGATCGATCTTGGAAAGTTATCGTGCACGGTGAAGTATGAACACCCTTGCAACCTATGGTCCGCGTCGATATATATCAAAAAATGACGGAATTAAATTTCCGAGTGCAGCCAGTGCGTCGTGGCTGTGGAACAGAGGAAACCAGGAAGAGCAAAGAAAGGAAACCTAAAAGAGGAACGATCGATGACAATGAGAATCGCGTAAACGCGGGAGGAAAAAATTTCGTTACAAGAAGACGAACAGGGGGACTTGGATCCACCCTCTTGGTGAAATATTCGCGGACGTTAGCGGGGACTTTTATTGAAATACGTAATATTTGCTTGACAGCGTTAAAGTCGGGGAGGATGTCGCGGAGGGAACGCACGGCCCCATGAAATAAGATCGCATCCGGTGATCACCAATTCGGGTAAATGCCTGCCATTAATTCCGAGAGATTCTTCGCTAGGGAGAACACGGTCTCGCAGTGGATCGGAAGGAACTGGATGGAATTACCGCTAGGAAGCTTGCTAAGCTCGCTCGGACTATCTCCCTCCGTGTCGTCCTTCTCCCCGGAATTGTTTTATCCGTTATGGCTTTGCTTTGGCTCTTCGCGTTTCGCCGATTTCGTTTGCCCGTCGAACGCGTTCCGAAACGCACGGCCATTTGATCATCGATCAAACCGCGATTAGCCATACGCGCAAACGATCCATCGATCCAGTGGATACGATTATCGTTGCGATTCGGATACATCAACGGTGACTCAGCGGACCGTTCCAGCGGTTACTCACGATATCTGATTATCCCCGGAACGCGATCGCAGCCTCATTTCCATGATTTCTACCCGAGCATTGGGCGCTTTAAAATCTTCGATTCGCAACCCCCGTGATTTCATTCCGCGATTACGCGGTGGAAGTTAGAGCTTCCCTTCCAATTTTCTCGCTCGTATAAATGCTCTTCCGTGGAGCGAAAGCGTGGAGCAGGCGGACAAATAGGAAGCCATCCCCCGGCGCCCAAAAATTGATTCTACCCGCCGGTAGCTGAAGAGAAGGCAGCTTGCGCAACGTAACGCAACGGCGGTTTTCAAGGAGACGGTTCACGGTGGTGTTGGAGCTGCTTAAGGGTGGTATGAATCAGAGGAAGGCTGCTCATCCTGTCTGGAACCATCCTCGGGATAGTAGTCGGGGTTGTTTCTGAACCACCCCGCTGAATCATTTCTTCCTTCCCAGGAAATAGTTTCTCCCTAGTAACTAGATTTATATCCGCCAACCTGTTTCGTCCATCGATTGTAAAAGTAAAGTCGAACGCTTTTAAAAATAGAGCAAAATAATGCAATCGCGTGCGATTCTTCCATTTTCTTCTTCGCAATTCTCGCGATCTTCAGTTTCACAGCTGGTCAAGTTCGCCCCGCTTAGCAGGATTCGCGAAAGGGCGCGAAGGTTGGGAAAGAAGATCGATATTTTCCTCGGTCTTTGCCTGGATCTCGTGCTTAGTCGACCTCGTCTGCCGAATACTGTGCCCGTCGATGCCATCGTCGCGATACGTCGCCGTTTTAGACTAACGCGACCGAAATACATCACCGCGGATGACGCGGAAAAAACTGAGACGACTAGACGGCTCTCCATAAAGGCGCACGACGATCGTTCGATCACGTCCAGACTACTAAAGCCGCTGTTATATTTTATTATCGAGCCTGCCACTCGGCCTGCCGCACTTTGCGAAAAATTTATTCGTCCCTATGATTTTCGAATGGGACGCGAGACCGACGCTATTACGCCGCCAAAGTGGATACATCCTCCGGAGGATACTTTATAGAAGACAGCAGGAAGCTCTCTAATTTTTTATTCCGCGTGTTATTATTCTCCGACTGACACCAGTCGCCGAGCTCTCAATTCTACGCGCTTTCCCTCTTCATTGACGACTGCCCGAGGTAACGAAAGAGCGTCGTTACGCGGTGCTTGTCCTACGACTAGGCAGACGATTTTCCGTAGAAAACCGTGGAAACTCGTTGTACGCGACGAATCGTACGCCCTTCTTTCTTCTGCTATCGTTAGATTGCGTTTTAAGTTGTATCGTAAACCGGCAAAATCGTCGATGTCTGTAGGTCGAACTAATAATTATCGACCCGCCATTTTCTATAGACACCGTGACACGCGGCGGACAGCAAATCGACTTTAGCATCGAGCAATGTAAATAAAGATGTCAATTGCGTTAATGGATTTAAATATGACTCCAATTCTACTCTATTCCAATTGTCTGATCAGCGAGCGGAATATTCTACTTGCGCCGTCCGACTAAACGCAGAGCACAACCACTTTGCACGCAGTTTTCCCACCCCTGGTTCGCTCAATCCCGAAGCTACTAACTCCTCCGATGCTAACGTTAATCGCAGCGAAGCAACGTCGCGTTTAAGCGCATTTGGGACTAAGAAAATTTCCATTTAACGAACTTACGCGTTCATGATGGTCTCGAGTTTACTGTAAAGCTCCCTGCGATGTCTGCGTTGCAAGTAGTAGTAATCCGGCTTGCGATACTTCATCTTGCCAGGTTTCACGTAATACTTCTCATTCCCGCCCCATCCAGTGTACTTGACGACGTTCTTGTTGATCGGGCTGGCAGGCTGGTAGCCGTGCTTCTTCATCGGTTTGACTTGGTCGTGTCTGAGCTGCAGGAGAGGCTCGAGAGCCGGCTTGCTTTCGTTAGGCAAGTCGTACGAGATACCCCAGTTCACCCCCTCCGTGAAAATGTTGTCGTCCGGCGTCAGCGTGTGCACCGTGAGGCAAAGCGCGATCTGTAAATAACGGCCAACACGGATCGGGGGATATTCCGATTCGTCGGTAGATGGAAATAATTCACGCGGTGAATAGGACGCCGGGTGTAGTTATTTATGACGCGTGTAATGAATCGGCGATGGGCAGCACTGTAAATTTTAACATACAATTTGTATAAGCATCCTGCGGCGCAGGAACCGCGGATGTCGCAGACAGAGATAACTCATGTTCGATTCGGCCTTTTCTATCGAATCGCGTGTCTACGTGTGCAGCGTCCGAGATATATCGGACACGCGACAGATGCGTCGCGATGGATATCGACACCGGCGTCGCAGCCGCCATGTTAACGAGGGAAATTGCGAAATTGCGACGGGACGGGTTAAAGAAGAATTCGACTTACGGAGAACGTTGATCCTTCCGGGAAAACGACGTATCGCTTTTTCCTGGACAAACGAGCGTCTCGGTCTGAGCCCGCACGATGATCGGTTAGGAGAACGGCGCAGAGCATCAACAGCGCGAAGCAGCGCTCGTTCCGATTCATGTCGCGATCCTGAAAGAAAGAAATAAAGGGAAAAAGTTATGAAACGTCATGTAGGATATTTTTAGAGTTTATCGGGATGCGATAGTCGAAGTGTTCCTGTACGAAACACTTCGCTAGGTCTAAGGGACACGTTAGAATCTGGCTGCCAGATGGGCCGTAGGTGGTCGGGGCCAGGCCACGCGAGGCCCCGCGCAACCCCGGCTTTCCCTGACATAAGCAAAGGGTAACCCTTTGAAGAGGTTAACTCGGAGGGAAGAGTCTCCTCCACCCTTGACCTCGACGTGGAGGGAGTTTCTCCTCCATCGGGGAGACGCTTGTCCCCTTGACGGGCTTTAAAAGGGCCCGTTCTGGAAGACAGAGTTAAGAGTCTTTGGTAGTCGCCAGAGTTAAGAGTCAGCATCAGTCGGAGAGAACATTCCTAGAATTATACATATTTCCGTCTCGTGGTCGGGAAATCCGAAAGACTCCTCGGAACGACTGACCTACATACATCGCGCCACCCTACACGCGCCCATCCTCCGATGGAACTTTATTAACATTCGAAACTCGTGGAAAGAAGTCGCCCACGCGATCGAGCCACGAGGCCAGGGGTGTATCATGTTGGTCGAGTCAAACTACCGGGCTCCCTTTGCCTCTGCTGAGACCCCGCCCTTCTCGTAATCCGACCCATCCGTCTGCTTTATTGTTTCCCAGTGACCACGCAGACCACGGAGGCACGCGACGGTTCGACTCCATTTGTCTGGCTCGTACCTCGTTCTAATTACTCCGAGACGGGCAATGGAAGCGCAATAAAGGCAACCTCCGTCCGTTTGCGCGTGAATCGTTCGCGAAGAACGAAATAAACGGAGAGCGACGTAGCGGGGTTGGGCTCTCGCGAAGTCACGGTGACCAGCAAAGGGAAGCTTACCCCCTTTCGTCGAAGGACATCTCATTAACCCGAGCTTCGAGTGCCGGTAGAACGAGCAATTTTCTCGGCAGTCAGCGAAACGTTTACGAGTCACGACGAATTATTTTATTTGTCCCGCCCGAGGACTACCTGGCAGGGGAAAAGTTGCTCAGCGACGAGCGGCGAGTTGTAAAGGAATTACCTAACTTTCCGCGAGCAAATCTCGCTATAATCCGTTGAGAAATTGTCCAACGACTCCGTCGGAAATAAAAGACGCGTGGAAGACGTTGATAATACCGGCCTCGGCCCTGGCCATCCGGGTATCGTAAGCTCTCACCGTCCAGCGCGATCCGCGATGGCCGACGAACCGATGGAATCACGCGAGTCGAAGATCGCTCGTGGATCGAGTCTCGAAACAATCTTGGAGAATCCGTCCTCCAATCGAACGTCGGAACTCGATTAACTCCGATGCGAGAACGCTCTGAGAGACGGTCTTGTTCCTCTCTGGGATTTCTAAGTTGACTGATCGCCGGGCTGTTTTAGCTCGAACCTGGATATCTAGTCTGCGTCCGAGTCGTTACCCGATTTCAGCGTTTCTTTCACCGTGTTTCATTTCGCAGGCTCCTCTCTAGTCTCTCGCGTCACTGATTTGGCTGCTTTTTGTAACCCATCTATCTCCTTTATCGCGTCGCTGGTAGTCAAGCATCGGTGATCGTTCCCCGAATGAATTTCGGTTCGAATCAATTCGACGTTTCTTAGATAACCCGTTGCTCCTTTCTTCCCAGTCTTCTTCCTTTATCGTCATCGATCTTCCGCTTGTTTAACGTCGGCAGAGATAGTTAATTAAGTTCGCTTATCGCGATTCGCAATTATTCAGGAATCCCTTTTATTCCAGTTATTTTTATTCTTTTTATTCCCTTTCTGAAAAAAATTTTTATTCCGGCTCGATGAAAGAGCCATCTCGTTCCGGGTGATTTATGATTCGTTAACGGGAAGATCAATCGAAACTTCTGCCGGAAGATCACTCATTCGAGATGAACTCGTGTCGTGGAACTCGATGCATGCGCTAATTACACCGTTTGCACTGGCGTATCCATCTTCTTTCGTCATCCGAGTCATCGATTTATCCCGTCTCCTGATTTCTGGCGTATTATAATCCCGTTTGGAACATTCTATCTACTTCCGCTTATGTTCTACGCGACCCACGTGCAAGGGTCTACGTAGAACTCGTCAAGTGCCTCGAGAGACCGGACAATTTAACAGCAGACGTTAGATAATAATTCACGTTTGACCCGGCAGTGGCTCAGATACGGGGACATTCATTGTCGACCTAGTGGAAAAGATCGATAGTTAGGTCCGATACATCGTGGAAGCGGCGGTTGCATGACGATGATGGAAACCCCAGGCGAGATTTCGCGTTCGCTCCTCTCCGTCGCCGGTTCCGCTGTTCTCGGCCCAATAATTTGTCACACTTCACCGGCACTGCTCGATAAGTGGTCCCGTTAATATTGTAAAGAGCGAGTCACAATGGCGGAAGATCGAAAGGGGGCCTGGAATTCGAGGTAGGCGGATATATCGCGAGGGAACTCTCGAGCGGCGGCCTGGCCCGGTTGCATATTTCAGGCGCGAACCGCGATTTCTCAGCCCGACGTCGATGAACTGGCGAGGAGTCGACGTTGATTCGCGATCGAGGTGCAAGGCGACAGGAAGACGAGAGGGCAACGCGTGTCTTCCGGATTGGCGCGTTCCAGCGCGATTACGCGTCCATCCATCGTCCTAATGGCCCGTAGGATGCAGCTGCAGCCATGGTTCGATCGGTTTCTTCGTCTTCCTTGCTCCTCATTTATCGTTCTCTCTTTCTTTGGTACCCTCGCGCTCTCATCCACGCTTTTTTAATCCCTTGAGCGTGAATTTTTACGAGGAACCGCCTCTTCCGCGTGACAGGGAGCTCCATTTCCATTACACTGGCTGATTGCGAACGATGACATGGGATCCAAAGATTTACGCTCGGAACGAGAGCTACTGGAGACTTCCTGGATCTTGTTTTAACGTTTGACGTATCGAACTTTGCGGACACTTTCGAGATTTCTCCAAAAATCTCGATGGAATAGCTATTCGTTCTGTCCGATTAATTCTTCGTTTCTTTGCAAAGAAACTCGACAACCTTCAACTAGAAAACGATGTTCCAGCAGTTACAGAAGTGTCAAAGCAAGCTGTTATCGCAAAAATATCATGGGATACCTTCGAGAAAGCGGTGGTCCACGGTTTCGCCCAACGAACGCGAATTTTCCGCCGCAGCAGCGGCTCGTTCTCGCGATTATTCCACGCGAAAGGATAGTGTGCACGCGTGGAAGCTCTTGCACAGGGGCGACAGTGCACGGCGAAGATGCGTGGACGGAATCGTCCTGCGTTTCCTTTTTCTCCGCCCACCTCTCATTCTTCTCTCTCTCTCTCTCTTTTTCTATCTCTCGTCTCTTCCCCGAGCTGACCCGTTACTGGAGCGTGCGTAATTCCCGCGTATCGATTGACTTTTAACAACTCTCGCGGTTCGAACGCGAGGAAGCTAAACGCGGATTGATCCGCAGGAAGAATCGAAAATAAACTCGAGGATTCTCACTTCTACATATAGTCTGATCGAGATTCGTTAAGACCGACGGACCATCGGATTTGATTACTCCTGTGAGAGAAAAAAATGTTGCGCGAGCCACCGGAAGTCGGCTTTTCCCCATCCTTCCTCTCGATGAAAATGGTTTCGCGACCGCAGCGGAAGAGTTGTCCGGAATATTGCATACGGAGAAATGTTGTATTTTCCATCGAGTTTTATACGCTCTCTGTTCCAAATCGAACAAGTGAAAATTGCCACGTCGCTTCTGAAGGTCGGAAGCGCTTGGATACTCGTTTATTC
>NW_016910297.1:787883-789249 GCF_001483705.2 Eufriesea mexicana
CGGAAGAGCTTGGATACTCGTTTATTCGCTATCAATCGGAACGCGGATAACGCGAGATCGTTGGGAGGTTCGCAAGAAACGAAAAACCGGGATCAGAAATGCAGGGAGCGTCGAGTGATCGATGTTTATTCTCTCGAACTCGAGTGAAACGCGATCGCGACGCCTTCGTGTTTCTCTTCGCTGATAATCAAATCTCGCCAGTGGCGCCCTCTTCTTACAAAATGGCTTTCCCATTCCGGGAAAAGATGGAGAAGCGAACGGGGTTAAGAGAGTGGTGGGACGTTAAAACGACGGTATCGACGAGAGGGTCGCAATCTCGATAACTTAAACAACGGGATCCAATCGTATGTGCCGCGATTTAAATTTGGACGAGAGCGTGGCGAACACGGAATCGAATGAAAGTCCCGTCTGATCGAATCAGAACAGCGCTCCCGTTTGCCCGTTCCTCGGAATCTATTAGGCGAGTCAACACAAACGATTGAAATTTCTCAACTACTTTCCACCCTCGTTCGTTCGTTCCCGTCTGCTCGTCGATTCGGCCTCCGTGTAACTTCGCGCACCATCTGAATAGTGCACACGCGATTCCACCTGTCTGGAAAAATGTTTCCCTCGATCGATAAAGGTGTACAAATATTGACTATTCGAATGGATTGTAAATCTTTCCACCGCGGCGGATTAATATTTCGATTTTAATCGCGACGACGAGATGACGAGATGGATTGATAGAACAGGTGTGTGCCCCTCTCTATTTTCACCTGGTCCGCGTCCTTTTATTTCACCCAAGATTTCTCGCGATGGACACAACTATTATCGTCGGAGGACGACACGAATTTCTCGCCCGATTCCAAAGTCTCGCGAACTTCTGGTTCGACGGCGCGTTATCGGAGACGTGACTTCGGTGTGCGAGTACTCGCTTGGCCGTATCGATCGTCGAGCATTTCGCGTGGACGCCGCCATATTTCAAGGGGCGAAACAATTTCGTGAATCGTCGCGGCGATCCGTCAAAAACGCCGCGAAGAAAAACGAGCACGAGCGAAACGTCGCTAAGCGACGCGACCAATGACCACGGCATCGCCAACCACGCCATTTTCCAACCCCATGAACACTTGCCCCGCGCGAATTTCGAAAATTCCCGATCTCGTCGCGTTTTACCCGTGGACTAATTTCTCCGCGAGGAGCCTCTCTTTCAAGGAGCCTAGGTAAACGATAAGCTCGCGTAGAAGCGATCGGTGGGATCGCGTGGATGATCGATCACTCGCCGAGACCTCGCGCGACTCGATCCCTGCGTGATTCCTTCGCGGATTCTTCGCGGATCCGCGATGCCTTCGCGGGAAGGAAGCTCGCGGAAGTTTCGCTCCGACTCGCC
>NW_016910297.1:789453-817733 GCF_001483705.2 Eufriesea mexicana
CCGCCTTTAAGGAAGCAACGAGTAACTAACAAGTAAACTTCTAAATGAAATTCCAACGGCGAGGTATTCCGCTATAAATCAATCCGTGACGCTGAACGGGAAGCATCAGCGTGTACCCCGAGCCATTTCAGCCATTCCACGCCTCGAATTCTCGCCGGCGAATTAACAAAAACGAAAACTCACTTTCGAACCACCCCTGGACCGAGGAGCGTGACGGGGGATTCGTAAGAACGGCGAAAGAAAGCGAAGAGGGAAGAGGAGAGACCGCAACCTGACCACGGGGGGAATAGAGAAGATCGATCCTCCCGGTGGAAGTATCTTGTAACTCAGTTCGGTAAACTCTTTAGGAAACAGGAAATTGTTAGTCCGGCGCGGAAGGGTGGGCGGAGGAAATGATCGATAGGTGACGGCGGCCGATACTGGAAAACACCGGGACAGCCTCTCGGCATGAACGATGGCAACGACGTGATCTCGCTTATCGGGCAACCATATTACCGAGCCATCAAGACCCCGAACCCCAGGCCTCGTGTTCTTTTTCCCTCCTCGTTCACCGCCGCGACGAAGATGCCCGATGGTCGTTAAGGGTCGTCGAAGAAATATGATATTGCCACCGTACCGACGCTCATTCGTCCGATTCAATTTACGAGGCTCGTCCTGGCAAACGACGAAATTGATAAAGACCCCCGTTGCCGCTGATTACACGCGACGTCGAACTTCTTTTCTTCCCTTTCTCTCAGCCCATCGGCACGGCGTCGACCGATTTACAGGGGCCATTTTCGCGAACGTTCGACGCGATTATTTCGAGGACCGTGGAACAGCCTCATCGACTAGATCTCCGTGTTCGGAGGGGCGTTCGAGTAACCGATAGTTCAGCCTGTTTCGTAAAAGGTAATCCCGCCGGTTCTCCACGGATATCCCCGCGAGAAGCTAAATCACGTCGAGGAGCGAAACGTTTTCGGAGCAAGGCCTCGCGTTCCAGAAAATCCATTTCGAAGACCCGGCGAAGTGCGCGTGCACTAGACTCCATGGACCACGAACCTCGTTCCTCCTTCTCTCCGTCTCGGTGCCATAGAAACGACCCGACCCAAACCAGTCTCGAAAAAATCCAACCATCTTCTCTCTCCCGGCCTCGGCCGCCTCGCCAGACCCGAGACGTTCCGTTCCCGACGCGTCTAGCAAATTCCACGCGGTTCGAATCACGGTTCCGAGGTCCACGGAAGCCACGAGCCGTCGTGGAATCCCATTTCCGCGGCCAAACGCGCGGAAACGCGAGAGGAGAGGAGAAAAAGACGATCCGCGAGGAAATCGGATGGAAATTAGTTTACTCACCGGTACCCACTTGCTTCTCGATGATGTCTTCCCGACGAATGACACCCGGGCCCCTGTCAAACGACCGTTATTATTGCATTTCGAGAGCAGACCGGCCATTGTCAAGTTTATTAGCAGCGCACCGCGCGCGCCTCGCCGCCCTGTTTGCCGAGCAATTAACGAGTGACGATGCTCGAACGACCGTAAGGAGCTGCGGTGCTAATTGCTGCCACCGCTATTGGCCACGGTTGACACTTGCCTGGGCCCAACTGATCGAAATCCCGCGTCTCTCTACACAGGGTAACTCTCTCTCTCTCTCTCACAGGCTAACGACACTTTTCCAGAAACTCTGATTTTCCCTCAGAAATTACCCGATGCTGGATTTATCCCGCGCGTTGACCTCTCGAACCACGAGGAGCCTTGGCTACGTTTCACTGTTCACCGGTATGGTTAGTTATCGCCAGGAACTTCGGAATCGCGTCACGTCTGCGATTTATGGAAAGCTCCCGAATGGTACTTCTTCGAGATGCTGGAATAGTGAAGCTCCCGGAGCGTGACGTTAGAAATTTCGGAAAAAAACTTCCTCTGCTTTTCACCCTCACCCCTCCGCGACACCCTCTCCGTTGGTTCCACGAGTCGATTACAAAGGACCCCTAAAGCTCGAACTTTCGACTAGGGCGAGAGAGAGAGAAGCTCGGGAAGTCGAGATATGCAGTTTGAGCGTCACTGTACTCACACGCGAAAACGAACGAATTTAACAAACGCTGATCGGGGAAGGGAGCCGTGACAAAAAGCAGGTTCGGCGTTCCTCGTTAGCGCGGTAATCCGATCGAAACGATAATTTGCTCGACTTTGCACGCTCGTCCGAACCGCGACGTCAAACAGACCCGGTCCGATTACCACCTGCGGGCTAATTCGACCCGGTGTATTGATCGTTCCGATTCGGAGATCGCGATATGGAGCTCGGCGGAAAATAAACGCTCCGCGGAAGGGAGAGAAGGTGGAGAACAGTTCCTCGGAGCTGTCGATAGAGACGCTTGGAGGCTGGAAAATTGGGTCGCGTAGCGGTGGAAAGAAGCCCGTCGGGACTCGTTCCGAAGTTCCGCGCGACGAGAAGACAGTGGAAGAGTTTAAGGAGAAACTTGAGAAAAATTAGCGTTCGCCATGGCGGGGAAAAATTGGCTCCCGTGCCACGAATTTCCAAGGGATCGATCAGCGCCTCGGCCGCCATTAGCCGCACACGGTGTAAGAGACAATCGATGCACGGACAGGGGACGCTGATATCGTCGGCTAGAACTGGCGAACTGGGCACCGTTTCGTTCACGAGGAATTCCAAACTTCGAGTACTCGAAAGACTACGCTGTAGATTCTGTCGCGAAACTTTTGCAAAATCGAACGTCGAGAATTTTGTTGCTCCTGCGATGATCATCTGATAGGGAGAGTGCAAGTCCTTAGAGTTACAGATTTAGTTGGAACTTTGCAGGTTTGTAGATTTAGACATCCTTTAGAAAGGCAACTACTCAATATTTTTCGAAATATTTATGATTAGAATTTTATTATTGCCTTAATTACTGATTTATTTCGAATATTTGTCAAGCGTTGCAGCCTCGTGGCGATGTACGAAAATTCCCAGGCTGGTGTCAATTTTTGGATATTGCCGTTAGGCTACAGTACCACTTGATAACTATCGATAACTATTCGGAAGAAATCTCTAGTTAAGGATAATAAAGCCTTAATCGTAAATATCTCAAAAACTATGGAGTAGTTGCCCTTATAATGGTACAATTTCTCGAATTAAATGACTAAATCTGCAGAGTTTCAACTAAATCTACGACCCGAAGGACTTGCACTCTCCTTGTGAGTACCAACTATCGTCAATTCTCAGCCGTGTAGGAATAAATCCAAATCGTCAAATTTTATTTTATTTAAAATCCGAGGGTCGTTCTTGAATGAAAACTCGTAGAAACAGCGTGAAATGTCAGGCCGTGTTAACGCAACGCTTCTAATCTACCTTTAGAGGAAGTCGCGCGAGAGTATGATGTCGAAACTGTGGAGCAAACGCGGTGGTAATAATCGGAGACACGAGCGTCGATCGCGTCTCGGTGGTCGCACCGGGTCTCGTCAGAGGCAGCTGGGACGCGACACGTGCGTCGCGACGCCGTGTCGCAGCCGCTTGAACCGGTTTCGTGCCACGAGTATCAGCCGAGTACACGTCGAATGTGTATTAACCGCTTCTCGGCTCGAGCCGTTGCTGATTTACGCGACGTGTGCGGCTCCAGAGACTCTGGCTGCCCGAGGGATAGAGCGGAACTTCGTCGATGACAGCGCGGGGATTTAGGCGAATTCGGATAATTTAGTCCCCGGATCGCTTGTCTGGAACGTCTCGGAACGTTTCTGCATCGATCACGGAACGGAGAAAGAGGCTTTGCCTTTGATTAATTGGCTCGAAAGGATTCCTACAGTGGGCGTGGCGCGATTAGCCTCACTCTTACGTCCCTTCTACCCCTGCCCTTGCTTTCCAGACGATTCCATGGGAAATGGAATGCTCGGTGCTTCCCCTGATTGGGTCAGGTCTGATGGATCAACTGATGGAAGCGTGGATGGAGATGTCTCGGTCGTTGGGTTTCGAAGACACGCGACTCTTCGCGGATATAGCAATTTATTGTCAGCCTAGATCATGGGTGTACAGGTTAAACAGCAACAGCTTCAAGAAAGAAACAGGACATTGATACGCAACGTCGCAGGGCATCTCGGTCCTGTAAGCAACGTCGTAGGAATCGACGTCCACCACGTCCTCGACGTTGCTGAAACAAGAAGAACAAAAATCTTGAAGCTCGCGAGCAGATGCTGAGGAGACATTACGGAACGTTTCAGCAAGGCGTACCTTAATACCAATCGAATGGCGTCCTCCACGAACGACACGCCAGGAGGGCTCAACATCGTCCTCGCCTCGCAGATCGTCCTCAGGACGCACTGTCTCCCCGGCAAATTCCGGCTGAAAAGAATTACCTTCCGCTTCGAAACGCGCCCCGAAGACGAGGAATAAAAAGAGGTCATACCTATCCAACGCCGTCTCGAGAGTGGCGTACAACTCGCGCCGATGGCGTCGTTTCACCATCCACCGTCTCTTCATGGGCAGCTTCTTGCGCAAGTTCTCCTGCAGTATCGGCCAGATCACGTCGAACTCGAAGACGAGGTTCCAATTGCTGGGCAGTTTGACCTGGATCGGTTGCACGAGGGACATCGTCATCTGGATGGAAAGAAAGAAACTGGTCAGGAGCAGGAACACGATCGCTTCCATTAAAACCATCGGTTCGGAGACCCGCAGTGGGACGATTCGAAGACGGTCCATGGCGAGAAGATCGATCCACGCTTCTTTCACCCGTGAACCACGCGATTATCCTGGACCCCGAGCTTCGCAACCCCGAGTACTCGTTTCGTATTCCGTCGAAAACGCACTTTCCACCGGTCCCGCGGCGACACTCGATCCGAAGCGAACTGCCAACACTTACCACGAACGTGCTGCCCTTCGGAAAAGCCAGTCGCCTACGTCTGGACAGGATCTTCTGCGATCTCTGACCGCAGCCGGCCAAGTCGGTGTCATTACGGTGACACGCGTGGTCCCCGAGGACCAGCCCGAGGATCTCGGCGAGAATCAGCACCAGCCACGGGGCCCTCATTTCTTGGAATGGCACCGGCTGAAATCAGCCGTTTCGCGGCGCGGACGAGCTCAGATCTCTCCAGGGAGCAGCCGGCCGAGGAAGTTTTTCAAGCAAGCCAGCAACATCTTTCGCGGTTACGTCGACCCGCGTCGCGTCGCTCGAGTACTGCCTCGCCACGCTGCGATCACGCCTCACTCGACCACGCGTGTTTGTACTTCCTGTTATCGGGCCTGTCTGGCTGCCCCTCGTTACGTGATCCCGGTTTGCCTTCGCCATATGTCTGTTCCGTGAATTTCCTCGAGGTCCTGACTAGGTTTATACAGGGCGATACCGAGGCTAGGAAAACATTGGAAGTTGCGTAAAAGAATACGCGGAATTCGGTGTTGCTTCGAGGACTGTTGGATTTAGGTTACTGTTCCGTTAATAAATTCGAACACAGTCTTTCTTAATAGTTATATTTATATGTTTCTCCTCGCATAGCTGCTTCTTGACTAACACGAGTCGAACCCTCGCGTGTTTACATAGGAATCTCTCCTCTTTCGTCGCACACCGTCTGACTATGCCAATGTGTCGCGATTACCAAAATCCGCGTATACTCAAACAAGGACCACCCGATATTTATTTTCCCCCCTTATTCGTTATATCCGATGACACGCAAGGAGCAGCGTAGTCGCTATCGCCGCGTTATTGCCATTATTGCCATTGCTGCCATTAGCGATATTAAGGAAATACCGAAAGATTCTCCCCCGTAGAAGCTGTAACCAGGTGCAATGATGATTCTCCGCGTGATCGTTACAGTTACAGGATCATTTCAGCGACTGACAACAATAAAGGTAGCGCACGTGTTCGAAATCGCCGGGTAATTAACACTGGAAAGCGTTGGTCCGTGATTACGAGCCTTTCGCGAAGACGACGGTCCGTCCAGGCATCAGGGATTCATTTATTCGCGAAAGTATTGGCCGGCTGTAATTTCGGGGATTCCCCGTGCTCGTTTAAAATGCAGCGACCCGTTTAATTAAGGGCCATCGGGCGGACCAGGGTCGGGAAAATCGGCTCGCCTCGGACATCGGATAAATCACTCGTCCGGGGACTCCGCGACGGGGCGAAAAAAGGAACAGGGGCGGACGGTCGGGGAGGGGGCCCCCCGAAGTGAAATTACCCGGCGTACGGAAGCCACGAGAAGCGGTCAGGATTCTTGGAGATTGGATAACACGGGACGTCGTCGTTGAATATATTTCCGGAGATTTGCGAAATTTAAGAATAGCCCGATCCCGTGGATGAAGATCGACCTCACCCCCGCGGGGATTCTTCGCGACCATCGCATTCCTCGAATGTGAATTTCAAATTCCTAGGAACTGGAAACCGCGGCAGGCGGTTGTTGAAGGAAAACCTCAGCGTCGAGAATTCGTAAGGTCGATCGCTTTGCGAAAATGGCCGACGCGACGTGACAAATTCCATGCTTAATAATTAGACAGGTAGTGGCAATAAAGTTATAACACCAGTGGCACAGCAGCGACGCGAGGTTCAGGTGACTCTAGTGTTTAACACGCGCTTTCTAACCCCCCAGGCACCACGACTCATAAATACATCGAGTTTATTACTTTATCGCCTGGACCGTTAATCACAAATAGACCATTATCTACTTGTCCCTATTAGTAGTCCGTTTACACTAACTTCCACTCTGCGCAACTTGTAATTTTCCAACGATCCGGCGAGCGCGAGAGAGAATCAACGCAGCTTTCCTGGTACGATATTTATATTATAATTATTTTTAGGGTTCGAGAGTGAGCGCGTGAATAATATCGGCCAATTAGCGACTGATAAAATCACGTCATCGAGCTTTGCAAAGGGCATAAAAACAGGAGCCCTGATGACAGAAATAGAGTCCTGAGTGGAGAAGCCTCGAAGAATCCTCGCGAAAATAATTTGTGAGTCGTTTGGTGTCAGAGATAATTGAATAAAAATGTATTTTCCGTGTATCAAAGTTACGTTATTTCACTATTATTTTCTTGCTAATTCTGTTCATTTTGTTCTGTCAAATATCGGTTCGCGTAGACCCTATATTCCTCCGATAAAAGAAGAGATTATTATTCCTATTATTAAAATAAAACCTGTACTTGGCAAACTACGCAATAATAAACTAAATATTCGTATTCCGATATTGCACATTCTTCATAAACAATAAAACATTCGTTTCGTTACTAAAACTTTAAATAACTGCGAGAAACTACTTCGTACCTAACACGTGATATCAAAAGCAGCGGAATTAAATCAGAGTTGGCCGAGAACAAGCTAGGAAAACAATTATAGCGCAAAGGGTTAAACTCTCATCGCTCTTCCCACCCCCTCCAAACGTCCCTGTTCCAATCTCGCCCGGTGCACGAGAATTTACAAGCTCGTTACAATGGAGACAGCAAAACGTCTGCAACACCGGGACCGTCTGGCCCGCGGGAAAATAAATTTCGATCGATCCCGATCGTCCCTCGTCGTCAAAGGGCAGACGCCGCGAGACACGGCGAGATCGATCGTCACGGCAAGACGTTTCCGATCGCGGGTCGGGAATCGTGTCGCGAGACGGCATTAACGAAGCCTCGGCAAGCCTCTGCAGTGTTCTCAAAGGCAAAATTGCGTTACCTGGAGTGTGTGCACGCGCAAACACGCGAGGTACGCGTGTATGCAAGCAAAATACCGAAACCCTGCAATCCCCCGAAGGATGCGCGCTCGAACACGCGTCGAGGTATTATTCCAGCCTGCGCGAGCTGTTGTCCTAGGACTAATGAATCCACCGATAACCATTTGCCCGAGCAACACCGACTTCTGGAATTTCTGCCGATGGACGGGTGTTGCGTTAGATATCGACCGATCCTCGGAAAGAATTCGCCAGACGTGTGACCCACGAGACTTCCGAGTGCGGCCCGAAGCTGCGAATGGATCTCGTTAAAACGATAAAGTGGAATTTTCGAGAGGGAAAAAGGAAAGAAAAAGAAATGTTAAGTGCGTAGGGACGCATCCCTGCTGGCGATGAAGAAAGACACTTTTTCACTCGTAGCCACGTCAAGAGTCCCGAGTCAATGGGGGCCTGGTTCGTGTCTTACGACCACCCCCCATGACTCGCGGACCACGACGATTGGACTAGGCCTGGAACTCTCTGCACAACCCCCCTCGTGCGTAATAAATTCTGATAAAATTTGACACGGTGTTTTCCATTTTTATTTAGTCCCCCGCGATATCCTTTCTAGCGTTTTGACTGTGGAAATAAAAATTTCGAAGAAAATTGCTCAGTCATCGAGTAGCGTGTTTCGTTCGAATGCCATTAGTTGAAATTTCGAGGAACGATTTAACGGGTATAATTTATTTACCACTCGCGACACTTAACAATGTACGAGTTTGGGAAATCGTAACGAGAGACAGCAATCTTCCATTGTCTTCCGGGTCATGAAATGCGAATCTTCATAGGTACTGGTACCATATGAAACGCAGGTCTCGGGTCTCGGAGAAGCACACCGGACACGGCGGTGTCGGTCATGCATATTCGGTAAATTAAGAAGGATCGTGGTCCCTCAGAACATGTCCGGGCATCCGTATTGCGCCTCGTTGCAATTCTCTTTCAGGTAGTAAGCTCTCTCGTAGTCGGTCATTGGATCAGCCTCGTGGTAGCTGGCTGGCAATCTGAAACGGTGGAACTCGGCTGAATGATCGCGCAGCGAGCAAGGTAATTATTAAAGGTAGCGAAGAGGGTATCCCGCCGAGAGAGGGTAAACATTCCGCAAAGCATTCGCGTAATCACGAAGGGGAAGTTGCCGGAACGAAGTCGAAACGAAAATTGTATACTGGAAATTAGACTTTTACCAGCGCTTTCAGTTCGCGTGGAATTCGAAACTAATCGAAACGGCGGGAATTATCGTGGAAAAGTTCGAACGTTTCGCACGCGTACCGTCGGGCTGGTAATTATCGAGGAGCAACTGGAGCGTCTTCCGGATGGAACAACAAGCTTCCGGGTGCGGCCCGCGGAAGAGCCTGTGGAAAAGCCTGTGGAAGAGCCCTTGCAAGAGAGCCCGCGGCTTCTTGCCGCGCCGGAAACTTCATAACGATTATTAAAACGGAGCGACGGGAAAAGTTGTCGAAGGGAATCCCGCGAGTGGTCTCGACGGGCTTTCGAACTTTTCGCCGATGCGCCGGCTCGACGACGTTAAACGTCACACCGGATGTCATGAATAAATTCAACGTGTTATCGAAAAAGTGTAACGCGACCGCCACCCCTGCCAGCAGCTCCGAGCTGCCTTCTCGAGGACGACTTCTCGAAAGACGTGGACGCGACGACACTTTGATGGCGGATGCATCCGTCATCCCCTTTTTCCCCGGCTTTCTTCCTTGACTTTTTTTCATTTTTTTACCATTCTTTATCGTCACCCTTCGCTTTATTCCCGTTAGACCGAGTACGGTTAAGAAAAATTATATTCCGTTTAGGGTTGGTCCGCCCAGTTCTCTCCCCTATCGATCAACGCTCGATTAATCAACGCTTCTCGTTTCGACCATCCCCACCGTCCCTTATTTACGAGCTTCTCGATATTCCTCCTTAATCAATCTTTTTGCTAATCATCGTTTAACCATTCAACGGTGCACACTCTGGTCGTCACCTTCTCGGCGTCTTCACTTTCCCCCGCATCGATGAACACTTGATTAATCAGCGTTTTCCATTCGTCCGTCATTCCGCTGTTCGATATTCCCTCGATCAATCTTCCTAGCGATCGCTGTTCGCCGTATACGATCTTTTGATCCACGGTCGACCAGAAAATTCTTCTAACCTCGTATCGTACGAATTCATCTTCCAATCGACGTACCTTTGTTACTCTATTCGTCTTTGATCGTAAATATTCGTTCTTTTAACTCGTCGTATCGTACCCAAAACCGAGATCGAGATTAATTGCGAATTAGGTTAGGGTACTCACTCGAAGACGGCGTGCAGGATCTCCTGGAAGAAAGGCCGATTCCCAATCTCTCTTCGGCTCCTTCTAGCAGCGTTGCAGATCGCCTTCAAGATGCAGGCTCTTCCATCCTTGCCCCGGCTGCGAGATAGAACAATAGCGGTTAAAGGGTGGTTAAGGGATGGTCAAGGGGTGGCTAAAGGTGCACGCGGATCGTTTATCATTATCAGGCTCGTTATCGTCGCTCGGCTGTCCGTGTGTCGGCGATCTATTCATTAAGTTCGCGATAATACTATCGTGCCTTGATACTGGCCGAGCACGAAGTGGCTCGGTGTAAACCGGGGAACGTTTACAAGCGCTCTCTCCGCCCTTTCCAGCTAACCTCGCCCCATCGTCGCAGTCCCCGTTACTCCACGAGCAAATACCGGCAATTATAGAGCACCCTGGCCCGTGCTATTAAGATTTGGATAATCCACCGCGCAGTCACCGCGCTGGAATTTGCCGCGAATCTTGCAGGACGCGTGGAAGAATTTTGGAGAAATTATCAAGTCCGCGTGTATCAAATTGTATACTACTCGAATCGAAATAAATTCGAGAATGTGGATAGTTTTGCGTGAGAAGCAATATTTCGTTAATCCTTCAAAAGAGACGTCGAGAAGATCATCGAGCAAGGACGTAAAATTAATGGAAATCCCGCCCTCGATGTTTCTACGCCTCTTTGACACTTTGTAGAACATGTAAACCGAGTAAATCTTTAAAGTCGCCTTCGCGTATTCCCTAATCCCTCCATCGCAATATGTACATTTAACGCGACACTCGTACGAGTTAAAAGAAAGAGGAAAGATATTTACTCGTAGAGGGCTTAAAAATACGAAAATACGAGTTTTCCTTGATATTCAAGACCGTGTTTATTCCGCGTCGCCAGTAGCTCCGACCATAAACGATGATGCTCGTAGGGAACGTCTCCTTCTATAATCATCGTGCCGTATATTCTAAACTCCGTGGCTGCTATTAAAATTAGAACAGCCGATGTTGCCGTTTGCCCGTGTTACCGACTAGCAAAACTTGCTGGGAGCTACGCGTACATCCGGTTAAGAAGCCGCAGCCAGGCCAAGAACAATGGAGGACGACCTAACTCGAGCGATCGAGAAAATTCGCCGACACGTAGAGCAACCTGTCTCGATCCGTGGAATTCCGCGCGAAATAATTCCAATGGTGGAAGCGAACGAGAATATTTCCACGGGGAGTCCATGATGCATTTCCGCTGACGGTTTGCCGATTCCACCGAATCGCGACGCGCATTTATTGTCCGGGATAGGCGCGGAACGATCGGACCGGTAACGAGGCGAGCAACGAGGAATCGATTTCGGAACAACGCGGGGAGTAAATGAAACGAGCATAAATATAAAAATTAATCTTGACTGCCATTTGTCGGTGTCGCGACGCGACGCGTCGCGCGGACCCCGATGCAGCGAATTGACAAATGGATACCAATATCGGGCAATCGAAGATATTTATGCAAGCAGCACGCTATGCCCGACCACCAGCACGCGCGAGTACTCTCGATGGCTGTTTTAATCGATCGGTAACGCCTTTCGAGTTACGCGTCCGAGTAATGCACCCTTTCCCAGCGATCCGCGTTGTTTACCAACAGCCACAAGATGGCGGACAGGGTGCAGGACGACTTTGCGTACGAATATAAATGCACGACGTTTCTAAAAGTGTTCATTCCTAAACTCGCGGACCCTTACGCCACCTCAATTATCACTTTATGATCTTATCCTCAATAAAGGTTTGCAAATTTTCCATAGACAGACAATTAATCGCATCCTCCTGAAACTTTACCTGCATCGAAAGACCCGAACCATTCCCTACATTCACCCTCCGAAGACAAAAGACCCGAGTCGAGGAGACAATGGTTTACTTCTTTACGACCAGCGTCTTACGACTAGCGGATACCCGACCTCCTATAGCACCCTCCGAGCCAGTCTCAGTAGGAATTGCAAACCCGCCATAACTAACGGGCAATTAGCCAAATGTATTTAAACCTTCGCCTCCACGGAAAGGCCCGTAGTATCTCATATTCCTATTTTCCACATTCACCCTTAAAGACCGAAGACCCGAGTCGAAGGGACGCGGTGTATTCCTTTGCGACCAGCGTCCTATACGACTCGGGGACACCTGGACCTCCGAAAATACTGTAGGGGGTCCTCCCCCAAGGATTATGGATATCGACCAGTCGCAGGTATCCTCTTATGGTGGTGTAGCTGGAAGGGACGAAAAGAAAAATGAAGGAATGCGTTTCGTCATCAGTAAGCCTACCCTAACAGGCCCTACCTTAGACCGGGATAATATTGGAAGTTATACGTATAGGAATCGAAGGCTTTCCGAGGACTTGCAAGAAGGTTCTCAAAGTCGGAATCCATCTAGTGGCGAGAGTGAGAATGGTGGTCGCTACAATACTATCCGAGTTAACCCTATAAGAGATTAAAATTGCCCTAGGACCGAGAAACAAATTGACAATTTATTTAAACTTCCACTTCCACCTCCACCAAGAACTACCGAACTCCATACCGCTAATGCACTCGCCACCAAGACGCCTTGACGACCAATGACAGCAATACCCGAACTTATAAAACACGCGAAGACAGGAGAGCAGGCACATTCAAAACACCAAACCAACGCTGTAAACATATTCACTCTTGTATCATCTCGAAAGAGATGAAAATCTCGACTAACTAGTTTACGTTTGTAAGAGGACGTAAACCTCGTCTGATCTCTTCCCATTTAAGAAGCACGTTGGAACAAACCAGGAAGTACGAAGAAGCCTTCACGAGGTTCTACGACTTCCTTACGATGACCGAATCCATCATCGAAAGCTTCTCTCAAGATCCGCTGTGAAGTTGAAGCACGCGCTCGAGACGTCACGGTTTCTCGCGCGATCACGCGTCCAAGGCGGCGTTATTCGCGGGGAAACAAAGCGGGCCAGCTCTATGATGCTCCGTTCGTCCGCTCGGCCGTCGAAATCTCGAGGCGTGGCTGGAACCGGAGCGAGAGGAGCCGCTTTATCGTTAACGCGATTCAGAACCGCACAATCGCGCCGGTCTCGCGAAAAGCTGCGGCCCTTTCACCACCCTTTCTCTCTTCCTCTCTCTCTCTCTGCTCTCATCCCGTAGCCCCGACAGAGAAGCAAGCGACGAGAGCTCGATTCGGCAGCGTCGAGCTTTGTTCCGCACGCCAGCTTCTTCTGGACGCTGCCAAAGAGCCGAAACGGTGCGCGAGATGAAACAAGGGCGAGGGAGGGCGAGAGGAGAAGGGAAATAGCGAGCTTTGAGGCGAGCTGAAAGGCACAGGGTCTATCGGTTAGCGTTCCGCGATCGCCTTCCGCCATTTTCGTGGGTCAACGTTTGTACACGCCGGGAGGACGACGGGAAAAGCGGGCCAGGAGGTTCGAGAGCTCGCCACTTAACCCTCCTCTGGCCCTTCGTTGTCGTTTCCCGCGATTATCCGGCGAGAATCGGGCAAGTGGCCGCGGAGAGGGCAAGGTTCCATCGACGGTAAAAATTCGAGACCGTGGAATTGTTTTGCATCCGGAACGCCTCTCGAGCCGCGGCCGAAAACGAAGAGGCCCTCGGGGCGATGGAACAATGCCGCGAACCCTTCGAACGCCGCTGGAACAGAGACTTTTCTTTCTCCGGGGCGAGACAATACCGCGGCAGGCAAAACCGGTTTCCGGCGAGCAGCTCGCGTGGAAATTGCCCGCTCCTCCACAACGATTCTCTCGTTAGAGAAACGCCGGAACGGGGACGGTGAATACGGAACAACGCGTAAATATTCCGCTTTACGCTCCTCGCGATCGTAACGATTCCAGGCTTCGGGGTTGAAGACCGCGTTCGATAAAAATTATTCCACCCTCGAGAGCAAGCTGGCCGCGACGCGGACGAAACAGGCGTAACTCCTATTGGACAGGGCTCGCCGCCGGAAGCCTGGAATCGTAACCGCCGGAGCAAATGCTCGAAAGCTTTTACGAAAAGTTCCGGTTAAAGAGGAATAAAATAATTGGGCCGCTATTAGCGCCGCGGAATTATTCTTTCTCGAGCTGTTCGAAACTTCGGGACGGATTCGCTTTTGTGCCACTCGGCAAGTCGATCTCGCCGAGGAAGACCTTTTACTCCGCGTCACTGTGCTCGCGTGAACCAAAACCAGAGAAATATTTCAACCTCGAACGGATCGATACCTTCGCCTTTTTGCGATAAGACGAGAGGGAGGCGACCTGCATCGTTTTAGATGATCCGGTTAATTGTAAATGCATGGGCCCTTTGCCGGGATTCTCTTTGAAGCTCGCGGCCGACTTAATCGCGTTCTCGATATCTTCCACGGTCGCGTATAGTCGAAGATTTAATTCCGTGGAACGGTGCCGAGTTCTGGAAGAGTGCGCGATATCCGAATTGCTCTCTAAGTGACCGCGGGGAGAGTAAAAGCGCATAGAAACCGTGCCGGCTAACTTCGTTAAGATCCAACGCTGCTCGACCCGTTTCCGATGGAAAGAATCCAAAGCCGCTTCGAAATTTCCAACGCGTTAACAATCGGCATGGTAACGTCCAGGGTGTCCCTCTTCGACGATAGTCAAAGGAGAACTCGCGAATATATCCGTCGCTGGAAATTCCTCGCACCCAAACCCTCTGACCGTCCGACCGTCCAAGAGGAGCCTCGAAAGGATCCGTTAAAAAATTCTCGAGAAGGAATTGTCACGTTTCGACGAATCAGGCGGGAAGCCGGGCCCTCGGGCTTGCAAAGGGTTCCACGTTTCGCCGCTCTTTGATCCCTTCGTGGATTCAGGAAACGTTCGAGATGGCGCGGCGAAACGATCGGCAAACTTGCTCGGAATTCTTCATCGCGCGAGAATATGGGCTCGAATAGGGAATGCCTAGTTGGCAAGACAGATGGACAGAGTACGAAAGTAGATCCGCGTTTCTTTTCCTTCGTTCTATTCCTTTTTACTCGCCACTCACCTTCCCAAAAGCAGCTCCATCTTGCGATACAGCTGCCTTCTGCTTCGACGATGATAATCCCCGAGCTTGCCCGACAGCGTGCTCTTCGAGGGCAGCTGCCAAGCCTGGCCAGCCGTCAGTCCGATCGTGAACAGTCCCGCAGGCTTCGCGTAGGTGCTGATGGTCATGCAGTACACCAGCTGCGCACGATCGAACGTTTCAGATCGGTCGGGAAACCGCTCACGGGAAATACGTGCAAGGTCTACCTCGTGGTTTCCTTGCGGAGGACTAAAGAACTAAAGTACGGTTAGGAATTCTTATGTCTGGCGCAAGGTTCGACTCTTCGAAATTTTCCGACTTGTTTAGCAGTAAGACGCGGAAGCTAGATCGGCGGGGGTGGAAAAGTGAAATGGCAGGGTGAAAAGACGCGGATGGCAATTGCGAGATTGGAAGAGACATCGTCCGAGTGCTCGGATGAATCGAAGGCGACGGGGTTTGATGCTGAGGGCAAAGTCGATGCTGAGGGCAAAGTGTCGTTCGCGAAAAATAGTCCAGCCAGTCAGAGTCAGGGCATCGCGCGGGAGTCTATTGATTCTAAAACACCGGGTTGGATTCGAATTTCCGGTCCCATCAACAATTCATCTCACCCAATTACGAACGCTCGCCGAGGAGCCCCTTTCAGCTCCTTTTAGCGCTTGAATTTTCCATGGGAGAGCTCCGAGCACGACGACGGCAGAGGACTCGCGCGACCGAAACGTAGCCAGGCCAGGTCGCTTATTAGAAACTATCGGAGGCGTCGTTTGCAGCGCAACTTCCGGCCAAGTTATCCAGTTAAGACGCGGCCGAGGACAGACGTGCATGCGCGACTCCCGCGATCCAGCGTTATAAGCAAGTTTTCCACGGTGTAATTAAAGGGAAGTGGCGATGTTCGAGGACGCTCGCGAGTTTCTCGGGCGAGTAGGACTCACTTGAACGTTACTGCCTTCGGGAAACACCAGGTACTTCTCCGCGAATTCTCTTTTCGATCGTCCCAGGCCCCTGTCCTCCGTTGGCTCCGTCGAGGACGCGACGTTGCTGCACCAGAATTCGATCCACAGGATAAGAAACAGGAGACACATCGCGATCGATGGTCCATCGAGCAGTGAGAAATTGCTACGGTCAACGTAGCGAGATTCGGTGAACGTCTTTTTCTATCCAACGGACACGTTAAGTGACTCGAAA
The DNA here is from genome assembly GCF_001483705.2 of Eufriesea mexicana. Taxonomy (NCBI): domain Eukaryota; kingdom Metazoa; phylum Arthropoda; class Insecta; order Hymenoptera; family Apidae; genus Eufriesea; species Eufriesea mexicana. The sequence goes on from NW_016910297.1 coordinate 805,561, forward strand.
TGCTGGATGATATAATGACGGGTAATAGTGGTTAGACCGTTCCTCGGCCGTTTAGCGAGGCAGTTTAAGGCGGTGTCGTTAAGTCGCCTTAAATTAGCCGTTAAAATGTACCTGCTCGATCGTGCTCGTTCTTACTATCCTGGGATACGCTTTTTACGATCAGACGGGATCGGTGCGTCTGAGAATACGAGTTCCGGCGAGCTCGCGCGTCAACCGTGGACAGGGTTCCGGCAGGGTACCGATTTTACTCGAATTACAAAAGGAACCTTCTTGGAGGGTTCTTCTTCGGCACTTAACGAGAGATTAATCTCTATCAGGCGTATCGCTGGCCGGTCAGATCCCGAAAAAAGCACCTGCTCGTGGAAAGTTTCACGATACCCGAAACTTGGCCGGGAGCTTTCTCGAAGGCCACGATGGAAGAACAATATGATCCAAAGTACCATTAACCCCGCGGAATCGAAGATCAAGTGGCTCTCATCTAAAATATCATCTCTCCTGGCTTCCGTCGCGAGATCCAAGAATTTTCCGTCCTCCTCCTCGTCCTCTGCGCGGTCATTGAAACCGTAAATCCTACGGCGTAGGGGGCGACGCTGTTCCCTCGGAAGACGCCGGCGACCCATATTCCCGGCGAGGGTTGCGAGAAGCGAAAAAATTAGAGAGCGTCCCCGTCAAATATTAATCGACATCGGCGCACAAGAGCGGGCCGCGATGAATAAGTAACGCAAATGGATTTTCGTCGAAGCAGGCCGCATAAATAGCGGGACTCGCGCGAGGCCAGCAACGTAGGCGAGGCGAAATGAATTACGCGATGGGATCCGCGGCAGGGATTAATAGAAATGGAGGAAAGATCGAGCGGATGATCATTCCGCGCGCCTCCCGAGTAATTAGAACGATGGAGATCGGTGGCCCTTTTCGGGCCGAGAGGGTCGTGGAATTTCGCGTTGGACCAGCCGGCCAAAAATATAATTGGAATCGCCCGGCATCGGGACTGCGCGGAATTGCGGATTTTTCCCGGCCGCGATAAATCTTCACCCCCTTCGCCCCGCACGCCCCCTCCTCCACCGACGGGGTTTACCGTCATACCTCCGTGCACCGTTCTTAATTTTTCAGAATTATCCACGACTCGTATCGATCGCGGATCCCTGTTAATTGCAACCGATATATATGCCCCTTTCACCCTCTACACCCTCGTTGTAATAAAACATCATTGGACGTCTGCTATCTTCGTAATTTAATTTTTCTTTGTCCTATTTTTCAATTTCCAAGAGTTACTTGAACTCGAAGTATCGTTTTTCGTTCCTTATCGTCGATACAGAATCTTGGAGAAGTTAAGTTTTATCCGTATCGCGGGAGAAGTCGCGAAATCGAGTGACCAAATCGAATGAAGAATTCTTAATCAAAAATCCGAGACTTCAGCGTTAATGTAGTTAGTATATAAGTTTGACATTCTTCGTAAACAGTCAGAGATCTTGGAAAATAATTTCGAGGACGGTTTTTCAGTAGGATCGTTCTCTTGATCCAATCTTCTTGAGAGCTTCTCGCGAGTGGACACGAGAAATCTTCTGATAGGAAAGAAGGATAGAATTTGTAGTCAGGGCTGAAACTTTATTTTGAGTTACACGACACAAGATCGCTTTCGCTGATGTGTTTCGAAATATTTCGAATATCCTGTTCCTGAATCGTGGAGGGAACTAAACATCGGTAACGAGGAGTCTTCGCGTTAGTCGGAGACGCGACTTTTATCCATCTTTCCTCGTGAATACAGGTTTATCCGAACCTTTCCCTCATTGAATCGTAAAGGGTACAACAGAGACCAGGTTTTCGCCGGAATTCTATCTTGATTCTTGCAGTGAATGCATTTGCATAATCATACCGATTCTACTGGCCTACATTTGCCCAATGATACGGGAATCATGATCTGTTGGCCGATATTACAACGTTTTAATTAATACTAAAAATAAACCGCCATTCCGGATTCTCCATTAAAGCGCACACGTTCGTGTGGATGGCAGGAACATTCGAAATTGCATAATTGGAAGGTTAATACGTTAATAAACAGCCGCGGATGCGTTTAATTGTTTCCCACCGTTCTTACGGCCGTTGGGGTATCCTCGATTTTTGCTCGCTATGATATTCCGCCTATTCTATTTTGACGTCGTAACGTCAAAAAGATTCACAAATTGCAACGTGACTTTGCATTCGAGAAAATCGAGTAGAAATTTGGATTTTTATTTCCTTTCCCCTCCGTTTTTCATTCAAACCGACGTACCACGCCAAGTTCGTTGCAACGTGCGTTAATGTATTAATTAAACAACGCGAATACGCCATATTTGCTGGTTAAATATTGGACATTTGAATAACACCGGTGATATTTCACCTTCTTTTTCATTCCGCCGCTGTTTTCCTTCCTTTTTCACTGATTTCCTTTCTCTCTTCCCGGCTACAAAAGGGCAGAGGCCTGCGCCCGCCAGTATAGCACTCTGCCGAAATGAACTATAAATCCGCGGCCACTCGGTTGACCATTTTGTTAATGCAAAATGAATTACGCGACGCCGACGGCGACGCCGACGCTAGCCGCGGTACGCCGACGCCCGATGAAATATACGGCTGGCGAAAGGTCGACCGTGAAATCTTTGAAATCCAGCCGTGAAATCGCCACATCGAAACGCGCGCGATGCTTGAGGGGGAAGAGAAATGGAGCACGGGGGAAAATCTCGATTCCATTAAAACCATGGGGACAAGGGATCATCGGCGTTTCGCTTTGAAGCATATCGATATTGCAGATTTTCCATCGCAAGCGTTTTCTTTTACAATCTCCTCGACGAATAAATTTTACAGATCCTTAACGAGATTTAAAAATCCTTTAACCCTTAAAACCTACCGAGAATATAAAATTTCATACTTAATTTGCAATTATTTACTTAGGCTACAGAACGAATCGATTCCCCAATATCTTGTGCCACAACCACCGAATTACGAGTGCCAATTTTTAAGGATTAAGTATTCTCTAGCTAGATCAATTCCAATTTAAAAATCCCCTCCCCGAGCCTGAAAATTTCCCATAAGCAATATTTCACCCCAAACGAATTTCATTTTAATTTGCAACATTGACAAGAGAAATTAATTCTCCGACGCACTTTGCAATAACCTTATCAACCCCTGGGAATTATTTCCGCCAGCGTTAAGGGTGACACGCGCAGTACCCCAAGCAAGACCAATTGCTCTTTCGAGGCTTACCTATCGTAAATAAAATAACCATCTGAAATTACACCCTGGACCACGGTCATCCAAAGTCCAACTGCCAATTGCCCAAAACCTATTACCTCCCTAGCCCAGATATTTCCTCATCACGTCGCACGTGTTGAATTTTTTCCCCTAACATCCTCAAACCACCCCGAGAATACTTGGTAACCCAGCTAAAGTCTTCATACACAGAGAAGATCCTGTGTAACGGCGCGGATGGGGGTTGAAATACGAAGATCCACGCAAGTTGGCAGCACGACGATGCGGAGCGGGTTCCGAGCCGGGGACGGAAGATTATGCGGCGCGGCGGGGTACAGGCTGAAAAATCGGCGTGGAACGGGCGAGCGGCCAGGAAAACTTCGAGGGCGGCACGTCCGCCGTGAAACGCGGTCAACGTTTGCACACGCATACGAATGCGTCCAATCCCGGTGCTTTGGCCTCAGAACTCGAGCTCGTAAATGGAGTGGCGGCAGGTCGGATAGAGCTGGCCGCAATTCTCCCCGCTCCCGTACGCGTGCTCGTAAGCTTGATCCTCCGATCGCTCGAAACGCCCGCCGTCCCTGGGCAGTCTGGAAAAGGAAAAGGAGGACTTTAAGGTGGCCGAATGAAACCGACGAGGCGAGATTGCCTGGCCGAACGGAGCCATGATCTCGTGCTTCCGGCGCTGGTTACCTGGCCAGACGATTCTTCTGCTCCCGTGAATGCCTCGTGGACCATCCCCGATTCCCACGAACGGAATAGGTCGGGGGTTAATGTTTTATAAGGAAGGCGATCGATTATGACGTGACGCGACGCGATGATTTATTCGTTGCAACTAAATCGGTTCGCCAAACGGTGGTTAACCGGTTACGTGGATCCAGCAGTCGCGATTCGATCGTTTCGGTTGATTAATCCGTTTAATTGATTACGTTGGCCCGCCATACGCTTTAGTTTCATGGTCGCAGCGATCGACTAACTGCTCGAATTGGCCTACTCGCTGTGCCTTGTCCGCTGATCGTGTTATTACCGGCTGCACATACGGATATCCGACCCTTTTTCGCGATCCGATGCCTCGTTTAATATTAACGTAAATACTTCGATGAATATTAACGATGTAATTACTATACGCCGCCTCGTTTCGCATTCATACGTCGCATTTGCTATTGATGCAATTATGAATATGAACGGCAGTTCCGATACGGAGGAGTGATCCTGTTTTTTCGGCATCATGCGAGAACTCGAGCGAATTTCTGATACTCGGTTACTACCTTCTATATACCAATGGTGTATAGAAGGATAGCGTAGTACTCACGTAAAAATGGCGTGTAGCAATTCCTGGACCAGGGTCCCCTTGCCAAGATCCGAGGGGTCTCTCCGAGCAGTCTCGCAGAGTGCTTTCATCACGCAAGCTCGTCCATCCAGACCCGTTCTGTGGACAAACCTTCGACTGAAACACTTGATCTGTCGCGAGAGGTTCGAGGTATCTACTAGAGGACGAGTGGAATCGGTGTTTCTGGTAATAGAGCGGTAAGACTGACACGGAGTTCTGGAGAAGCCGCGTAGAGGAATGTCAATCGAGTCCTCTGGTCGCTCTAATGGCGTTAATTAAATTCCTACGCCGAGGATTACGTTCCTAGGAGGTGATAGATGCTCGGAGGACCACTCGCGAACGTCTGTTCGTAAAACGATGTATCAAAGGACAAGTATCGTGCTGCGGCTGTAACAGGGTAGAGACACGAGTGGAGAACGGTGAACGTTTCCGCGATATCGCGGGCCTTTCTTCCGATGCTGTACGTTCAAGTACCGGAATATTTCACGGCTTTACGGTCCTTTGAATAATTCAACCTATTACCCGGCGTCTCTTACTTTAATATCGGAAAGTCTAATATGTTGACGGCGGCGTGATGTAAATACGAATACGCGAAAGAAAGGGAATGCGTTATATAACGGGACGGAATCAAACCAGGCGTCTTTCTGTTTCGTTATTCTCGCACGTTCCGCATGAAAATTCCTGCGCCTGCCACGCATTTGCATGTGCCGGCCGAGGAAAAAGGGCTCCATTTGCATGTTACGTCACGCTTCGGGGACGAATGGGAATCGAGCTTTCGCCGGATGAAAACAAAAAGAGCAGAGGAAAGCGGGAAAGGCTGGGAATCCTTGAGCTTCCGTGTCACCACCTTCCGCTTCTAGCGGTTCAACACTCTGTTTCCTGGCTAATTTGGAGGAATTCCGCGCCCGCGAGTAGTACGAGTCGATAATAATGGTAACCGACGCAACGAACAGGCGGAGGCCCTGCGGTGTCTGCGAGGTGAGAAAGAATTTTGCGAAATAGAAGGGAAGCGAGATTCGATCTACCTTAAAGTACCCCCGAATGAAACAGACAAGGACGATGTTCGGTGAATCGAGGGAAACACCGAAACTCGAAAGAAACTCGCGGTAAATTGGCTTACTTACGATTGCAGCAAAGCCTCTATTTTCGGGAACACGACGCTTCTGCTCCTTCGATGGAGCAACTCCGATATCTTCGAGTCTACTTTGCTCGGCAGCTCCCAGGCCAGGGCCGCCGTCAGTCCCATCACAGCGTCGTTCTCCTTGGCATAGGTTCCCACCGTCAGACAGAAGACCAACTAGAGAACAGAAAGGAAACGTTGATTCTCCGTTCGTCGTAAATAATAAACTACATCCGGGGAAAAATTAATACCAGAACTACTTGGACTTTTCATCTCTGCAGTTACTACAAACCTGTACCTGCCTTTAGCAAAATTAACGTTGACTCCTACTGTAACAAAAATATAACTATATATATATCTACTCGTCTTTCTCTTACCACTAATATTGTAGGAATTGTTTATGTGGCAGCAAAACGACGGTGGTAGATAATAAAAAGGTATAATTTATTGTGAATTAATTTAAGACTTATTCTAAACGCTATGACCTTTCACACTGACTATCTCTCAACGAACTCTTCCCAATGAACTCCATCCTCAGAACTCCTCTCAAAGAACTGTCAAAGAACTGTATCCTATGAACGCTCGAGCCAAACCCAAAACCGCTGTTTATTATCCTGTATTTTCAGGGAAGGGTCCAAGCGTTCTCACGCGCTTTACAGTCATATCTAGACAAAAGGGCATTGTCACAGACGGTGGTCTTATGCCCTAGTCACGCCACGCGCACAAGTCCTATAATATTTCTAGACTAAATTTAAGTACAAATTAATTGCAATTAAACAAAAATAAAATAGCTGTAAAATAATAGAAATTAAGCAACGCAAAGAGAGAAACATATCTATTAAGAACATTTCTGGAGATAAATTCCCTTCTTCCGATTATCACATTAAAGCTAAAGTTTGTGCAATGTCATATAAAATTGTCTACCCAATTGATTCTTTCTGTAATATCATGCTGCCATACTTAACCCTTAGAGTGCTGAATACTCGCGGCCTATGTGGTCCGTACGGACGACGCGCAGCCATCGCTGACGATCGCTGTGGACGGAATACTTTTTCGCTAGACTGAACTCTGTCGATGAACTATACTAAGCGCAAATCGTAATAAGTTATAGTAATTCTTTCGCACGAGATTAAATGATTCAAGAGCGTTATTTTTTAGTATTAATTCTTTATTATTAACATTGAAATTTAAAATAAACTAAAATTTGTGTAATAAAATAGAAAACAATAAACTAGAAAACTAAATTTAATAAATATAACGGAAGTCAATAATTCAATTGTGCGTGGGAAATTTCAAAACAATTATCAATACATAGACGCGAGCGGGACCGTGAGGTTCTTGCATTCACAAGACCATACTGCTAACTGAGTCGAAAATGGGAAAATGGGATTTCCGTTTCGGAAATTCCCGGGGATTTTTATGACCCTAATATTGCCCAACCGCTGCCTAAGGAAGGCAAATTACTAACGAGTGCCCCTGTATTAATTTTACACGAAAATAACCGCATATTGATTGAAAAAATCGACAAACGCATATATGCGCCCTTAGTCCAAGCCCATGACTTAGAGAAAACACATAAATGCGGCCTTAGGCTACACGGATGACTTTCGCCAAACGCATATATGTGAGAGCTGTAAGGGTTAAGGGAGCAGTAACGAGTCTTACCTGCAGATTGCTGCCCTCGGGGAAGATCAGGTACCTCTTCTTCCTGGACAGGGACCTGGGTGCGTCGATGGCGGTGTCCGCGGCGCAGATGGCGAGGAAATGGAGGCACGCGAGGGCGAAGAAAAGACCTCGGATGCCCGGCATCCCTTCGGCGCGGCCGCGACGCGACTTTCCGCTCTCATGCGTTCCGCTTCGAGACGCTCGGCACCGCGTCGAAAGGGAAAGTGTGGAACGGAACTCGAACGCGAGGCTCCCCTCCGCGACGAACTCGAATGAACCAGACGAGAGCGTGTCCGCGAGCGATTTTAACTCGGCCGGAATGCCCTCCACACTGACCGACAGGTTTCTCGAGCAAACGGGCAACACTTTCCAGCGTCGGCTAACGGGAACAACGTGCCTCCCGTGTTTTTCCACGGGTCTAATCAGCCGGCAAACCACGCGCCGACAATTCCTTCGGCAAACGAAATGGCCACGCCACGCTCCGGTCCTCTTCGTTGCCGAGTCCTCGAGCCTGCTTCGAGATCACCGAGATCGCTCTAATGAACCAGCCGAATGTCTGGGCCGTTGATTCGAACGGAGGATTTTGGGTATCAGCGATAATCGATTCGTTTAGACGATTTAGATCAACCCAGTTACGCCTTGTTACCGGACGTCCGTTGGCATGGGGTTCCTGAAAAATGACAGATACGTCATTAGTGCAATTTCTTTCTTTAATTAAAAGAATTCAGAATTTCCGTGTGTTCTGGAATTATAGTAGAATATAAGGTTAAGAGACTGCTTTGAAGCAGGTCTTTTGGACAATTCCTTGGAGCAGAATTTGTTGACCAGTCAGCTGTGTTTGACGACTGTATCCGTCATGGAGAAATGGCAGTATTTTGTGTCAAGACGTTTGCTATTTAAATTGTAATTTTAGCAAAAATTAAAATATATTCGCAAATTTTATTATGTTTAGAATCCTTGGAGATTAAGACGAAATAAAACAAATAAGTAAAATGTATAAATAATTTGAGATGTTTTGTACAACCAATTTATACATGTATCGCGATAATGTTTTTCAGATGTTAGTGTGAAATGCGTGAAAGGAAAAGTCGAAAAGCAATTAGCCCAGAGCTAAAGTCTGAGCCTGATTTATGATACGGTTCCTTGAAGGATGGTCCGTCATGCTTGATTTTTCCTGAGTTTCTCGTTTATTATGTACGTAGTACAAGTTTGTGCTAAGTGAATTTAAATATTAGTAAATATTAGTAATAAAATTGTTCATTTTACACAATAAAGCCGTCTTTCTGATCCAATATTTTACCCTCATTTATTCTGTGTTTGATAACTATACCTGCCATAGCTTGATTCTCGCGACAAGTATAGACGCGTGCTCGAAAAGGAGATCGCCACAGCTGACTGGTTAAGAATTCACGTATTCTAGAAGCTATAGAAGAAACTGAGTAAATTACGTCATTGCAGTAGTAAATTGAACAAGTACCTACCAATGTGCACGTACGTACGCGAGCGTGGAAGAGGTTAGAAAGAAGCGGGACGAAGTTTTCGTTTAAAAAATTGGGTTAGAGAAGCTATTCCCTCCCTCCCGCGCTGCTCATCCTCTCGTGTCTCTCCCATTAACTTTTTGCCTCGCAAAAACTCGTATTATCCTGCTCGTTATTATAAACAAGGCTACAGCCACGTCCGCGTGGCAGCAGATTTTATTCGAAACTGCGACGACAATCAGAACCACGTTCAGAACGGGACGTCCAAGACAGGCAGGGATTGCTTAAAATATAGGCCAGGCACAGTGCAAACGAAACGCGGAGAGACTCGGCCCGCTCATTGTACTTTTAAATACACGCTTATATTAATTCATACTGTCTTCGCCGGGCAGAATGTTGCCCTTCTGGAAAAAGTGGACGGCCGCGCGAGAAGCGGAACGGCAGGGATAGAGCTCTTTTTCACCGGGACGACACTTATTTCCTCATTTCGCGGGCCATAGCGGCGGAACGAGCGTCTGTTAATTGCATATGGGAGTTGCGCGCGCGAGCATGACACACCTAACCCCTTCACCGGGGCCCTCGCCACCCCGTGGCAAGAAAACCGCAGAGCATTCTAAATTAATGCTTTTCGTTAACGCGTGGCCGCCGGCCTCTGACATGCACGCAATTATAACTGCTCTGTCGCCGCGTGTCAGCGGGCTTTCGTCACCTCCGAGCCGGAAATCAGCGAGAAATCCGCTCGTACGTCTCGCACACCACGCTGGTGACGTCGACCGAAGGAGCAAGCATATCAAGAGGGATCTATTCGGTTCTGTCTGGAGTGGAAATTGCTGGACGAATTCCGATTCGATCGGAGAAAGATTTTAATTTCTTCGTACAGGATATTCGATCTTAGCTACGATTCGTAAAGATTTCACGGATCCATGAAACTGTCGATGTCGATCAACTCGAGAGGACAGCTCCTGACGTGGACGTCGCAGTAGAGTGGAGCCACGGATGAACCGTTGGTCGCGTACGATCTGAAATTAACGCGTCGATTAACGCGTCGTCCGCTCTAGATCGGCATCTTTCCGCTTACCCGGCCAGCAGTTTGAATATCTTTGCGATCACCCCGTCTCTCTGGCTCACGTAGTCCATCGCCTGACAGATGTTCTTCAGCAGACAAGCTCTCCCGTCGAATCCGTGGCTGTAACATTCGTCAAACATCCTTCTATTGCCTAACCGTGAAGAATCGTGACAGGGGGGACGTAAGAATAGGGTCCGGTATTGTTGTAACTCGCCTGGCTGTTGGAGTCGAGGGATCGATGGACCTATGGACCTCGTCGGACGCGAAGAGAATCGAAGGGACGAACGAGGGAGGAAACGGAGAGGAAGAAAGGAAGCGAGAGCAAAGGGACGAACTGCGGAAATCGGTCGCGCTGCGGCATTGGCCGATCCGTGACCTAGGCCGGAAACCGTCGACAGAACGGCCAGAAGCATCCCTTTTCGGCGAACCCTTGGCCCGGCGTGGATCGTTGGCGGCGCACGGGGCAATTTGCCGGGCTGCACGACTTCCATGCCGGCAGACACGGATCGGTACCATCCCCTGCATTATTCACGGTCTATTAAACTATTTATTACCTCTCGTAGACGAGCTCCGCCGCTCGGTGAACGTCGTAGATGGACCTGCCGATCCTGGTGGCAGTGGTGCCGCTTGGAAGCTCCCATACCAGCTTGAAGCCGGACGCCTGGGCGAAGATGGTCGTGTAAGAGAACGAGGTGATCTTGTAATTCACTCTATACTGAAAGCAAAGGCCGACCGGTTAATAGTTGGCCACAGTTTCGAGGGGGGGGGGGGGGGGATCCAGGTGTTGGGGGGAACGGGGAACTTCGGTGTAGCTTGATTGTTCGACCCTGATTGCGCTGCGCGCCCGATGATACGTGATAGGAATCGAGCGACTTTGTGATCGATTCGAGGTGGTGGTTTCGTTGTGGTTTGGGTCAGAGGACGTGAGTCGGTGCTAGCGCATGATCGAAAGCGCCGACCCTCGGAAAAGGAGTTAAAATTTCATATTGAAAAGAATAGGGGGCGGGACGGTGGCGACTTTGAAAATAATCCAATATCACGGCAAGGAACGCCCGTTTCCAATATCCAGTGGACAAAGTTGGGAAAAACGAAGAGGAAAAAATGGAAAAGGGAAGAGAGTATGGGAAAAGGAGGACACGGCCGTCCACGTATGGCCTGGCTGCAGCCTAAAATTTCAATTTCGAATCGACAACAGCATGCAGAGGGTAAACTCGATCGACGTCCGCCACTTTCGGCTTACGCTGCCGTATCCGAAAGCAAGGAACAGGCTGGCACAAAGTGACAGGGCAGGTGTTACTGGCTTCGCTGTTTCCCGTTAAACCGAATATCGTCCAGGTATTGGCTTGAACTGCGCAGAAGCCCGCACAGGGTGTCGGTTGGCTGTGGCAAGTCGTTTATCAGGGAAACGGCCCTGCGACTCTCCCTTTCTTGGCCCTATTACCAAAACCGAAAATAAGCTTCGTTTCCCTCTCTCCTTCCCGAGAGAGATTAATCTCTTCGCCGGGCCGGATCCTCGAAGGATCGCGAATTCATAAGCCGGAAAATAAGAAGAATATAACGCGCGTTGCAGCCATCCTGCACAATCCTCTGGCGAACGTATGAGCGTATTCAGGACTGTCGAAAGAGGGAACGATGATAAATCGCGGGGATGTTTCCGTGACGTACGCTCCGGTTCAATTTTTAGGGGCATCCTCGAAGTCACCTCGAGACTCTTTACCCCGGCCTTTTGTTCCTGCCCTCCGACGTGTCGTAATATCGCGTGTATCCTCGCGTCTTTCGACCACTACCACGGAAATCCATCTCTCGTTCAACGAAATTCCGTTCGTCTGAAAACATCCGGAATTCCGTCGGGAGTGCACGTCCAAAGATTAGACGTCTCGCTGGATCGAGTATTCTTCAGTCCCGGATAATTTCATCGAAAAATAATCGATCTCTGCATGGAACAGGGACCAGGATTCTTTTGAATCCTCGAAAGAACCCAAAGCATGCTCGTTATCGAATAAAACGCAACGTGATGCCGCACTTTTGCGCTTTATTATTGCTGCACTGGGCTCTAGCCTACTCGGGGGCTGAAGGTCTGGTTTATCGATTTATGGACGGTGATCTGGAATTCAGCGGCTGTCTCGTACATTACAGAGGTGTATAGTGCACGTGCAGCGGCAGCATCGTCGATACCAGGCTGCACTTGCTCGTAAGTGCACTGGATCATCGCCGGCTGCATAATTCTTCCAGCGCGTGCACGCGGAATGGCTGGAAATGCAGCCTAACGGCGGCTGCACCTGGTGCATTCCT